>NW_010105212.1:0-3641 GCF_000699245.1 Pterocles gutturalis | reverse complement strand
GCTGTTACCAGTTCAACTGACTGTTTACAGTTTGTTTCCTTCCCGTTACTGTAGTAAGATGGAAATGATTTTTTGAACATAAGTTTTCATAGGGTAAGTTGTTGGGTTTTTTTAGCAAAGGTCTTTTTTTTCCCATCGCAGTCTCCATTCTATGGGAAGCTTTCTTTTCTGTTAACTATCAGTTTCTGACTCTGAAATATTTGATGTAAAAAAAAAAAAAAAGCCATGGTCCAGGCTTTCTCTGCAGTGGCAGGAATAGCACTGAGAGTTTTAGACAAGCTGTAGAGAAGGCCAGCAGCTTCACCAACATGGCCCATGGGATGACTCATGGGAAGAGGGGGAAGGGAGAAAGTACAGCAGCTTTAGTAGCCCTCCTTACTGTTTCCCCTAGAAAAAAAAAGAGCATTCACAGGTTAGTTCATGTGACAGAGGAAAGACTTTCCTGCTTCACAGATGCATGCAGGTTGCTTGAGTGATACAATGGCTATATCCACACCAGCACTAGGTCGCCTACTGGGGGAGTGACCAGGCTAAAACCAAAGATGTGTTTCCCAGTAGAACTTCTGAAAGATTATGGATCCTGTTAGGTGATCCAACCCTGACTACAACACAGCATTTCAGGCTCTCTCCACCTTTTGAATACCTCGTTCCAGTTGACAGCAGCCAACCAGCTTCAACTGGCACAGTGAGAGGTACAGAAGGAACTGTGGTGCTTGGCAGAGAGTGTGGGAGGTGGATGCTGTGGTCAGGGAATGCGGGGCAGAAGTGTCTGAGCCAGTTGCATGGAGTGAGACAGACATAGCTGGTCTGTGCCATGATTAACCACAGCCTGACTCCAGGACCTCTGTCACTGTAAATATGAGATACACCGCCCTTCAGCCAATATTTCTGTTTACTTGTTTCAAATTTCTGCTTTAAGCTGTTTCTTTTCTGAGTAAACTTGGGAACATGTCCTTTGAGACACTAATGCACAAAGAATGTGAGAATCCAGATTTTTCTCAGCGGCTTTAAGGAAAAATATTAATTTTCTTTAGCTGTTAGAATTACCACGGTGTTTCATCTATCATCTGTAAAATAATGTGACTGCAAACAAGAATGCAATACAATGTTTGCCAGATGTCCATTTATATCAGTTAAATATTTGGAAAACACTTTTAAAAAAATATTAGTTTGTAGAAAATATCAGCACAGATAGTAGTTCAGAAAAAGTGCACTTTGCTATTAGCATTACAATAAAGGAAACTGTCATTGGTTGAAGAGTACAGTGTGAATTTCTCTGACATAGGTCAGGTATTAGTCATATTTTTAAGGGCAAGGATCTAAGAAAAATACCTAAATTAATATTTTGTGTTTACTTTTGGTTGAAGTATTAAGACATTGCTTCTCAGTTTCTATCTAAAATGTATGTTGTTTTCCAAAAAGTGTTTTTCTAATTTATGCACACACACATACACACACGCAGAGACACACAGACAGATCTTGGTAGCATCACAGCACCTCAAGACAGTGTAATTAAATGGCCTTAAAACACTTGATTTGCATGATGGCCTTTTAGGGGGTTTTGCTTGTTTGTTTTGCTTCGTTGCCTGCACAATGTGTTATTGACTCTCACTGCTTAACATTAAACTGCAACCAGAGTATGCTCAGCTCACCTTCTGTGACAAGTTACCATGTGTCTCTGCTCTGTGATCTCTGTCATCTCGATGTTCCATTACCAGAAACAGGATCAGGGTTAACTGATAAAAGACATTTTATCTAGCACAGCCAATATAGCTAAAATACAAGTAAAATTCTTTGTTGAGTGAAATTTCACTGCTGTGTATCGTCCAGAAGAGATGAACCAAAACTTACGGACCAGATCTAAGCAAGTGTTGGGAAAATACACAAGGACGGGATGAGACAAGGAAGGGAAAAGGAAAGTTTTAAGGTTCAAAGTAACTGCAGATGGAGTGTGTCTCAGGACTATTTCAAGATTGCTTATGTCCTGTTTTCACACAGAGCCGTGCTGATGAACATATGAGGGAATAATTCATGGGGAAGTTTCAGCTTGTGCAACTTTCTTGAAGTCAGGAAACCCAGATTAATCCAGATTCATCCAGCTTTAGAGTGATGAAATTACTCCAGCTCTGGTGCAGACAAACGTTCTCCATCCAAGCATAAGGGAAGCAGTGTTAAATTTCGTTGTATAAATGGTGTTTTCTTTCTGTTCCTGTCCTTTGATGAGCAATGTGGTGATTATAGTGTTTTTTGCCCAGATGTCCACAGTTATTTTGCTGTTTCCTATCGGTAGTCAGTTGGTCCCATGTAAGTAACCAGAAAAAAAATCTGCTCTTAACACAGCAAAAGGGCTTACATCAGCCATGTATAAACACAGTGGGAACTTAAAAGCTTTCTAACTATAAGAGCAATGGATTCTGGAGCAACTGTCCAGGGATGGCAAAAAGCCTTTGGTAGTTTGGTGTAAAATCACAGAAACGTATGAATTGTATTATGTGATAGCAAGTAACTGAGACTTTTGCTCCAAATGAACAAGTTGTGGATGCCCCATCCCTGGAGGTGTTCAAGGCCAGGCTGGATGAGGCTTTGAGCAACCTGGTCTAGTGAAAGTTGTCCCTGCCCATGGCAGGGGAGTTGGAACTCGATGATTTTTAAGGTGCCTTGCAACCCAAACTGTTCTATGATTCTGTGAAGTCCTACATGAAGACCAGAAGCTCGAGTTTCACCAGCTGGGCAAAGGGAGTAAGTAAAAACATTCAGATATAACCTGATGTGGTCAAAATGATAAGCAGGGATGATTTGAAACTGTACATTTTTAATGTATGAAGTGGATCAGAATGATCACATGTGAGAAGAGAGAAGATAAAAAATAGTAATTGCTGTACCAGAGACCAGAAGTAAGATATTCTAATAAATTAGCTTTATAAAAATGCTGACAAAAGCCATGCATAGGAATAATAGTTCAGGCATAGGAAACAGTATAGCATGTAGTGACAAAATTCAGATCATAGCAGGAAGAAGGAGTGGTCCAAAGGAAGAGCAGGGAAGAAACTAATAGCAGTAAGGA
Source organism: Pterocles gutturalis (assembly GCF_000699245.1). Taxonomy (NCBI): domain Eukaryota; kingdom Metazoa; phylum Chordata; class Aves; order Pterocliformes; family Pteroclidae; genus Pterocles; species Pterocles gutturalis. Next base: position 577 of record NW_010105212.1, on the reverse strand, counting down.
AGACACATAGATATCATTGCGGATAATTACAGAATAAAAAGAGTAAGCTCCATGTTTTCCCATTCCAAATTCTAGTTTCTTTAATATAGTGCAGGAGGTTGCAGAATCCTCACCACAGAGGTTAAAGATTAAGCAGTGTGAATAAATTTATTTGTGTAAGGAAAATGAGTAATGGGAGATCAGCAGGACATGGAAGAGAATGAGGGAAGGACTAAGATCTCTTGAAGAATAACCTGAGATGTAAGAGGATACCCAGGAATGGATGTTGCTGCCAAACCCATAAATAGGATGTGGAACCACCAGTTGCACACACAGTCATTTCCTGGAAGGGAAACAGAAATTTCAGTTTATCCCTGATATGCAGACACATAAGTGTGTGTCTCATTTGTAATCTCTAGTACTTGTAGATTATGTCTTCTCTTTAGTAAAGTCTGAGGGACACAGTTTCAGCTGGTGAAAACCAAGAGGTTTTCACATTAGAGTGCAGACTAAATGAAAGTTGAGCCATTAACATTTTATGGTGGTTTAATGACAGCTAATACACAAGTATGACATCACAGAATCACAGAATCACAGA
>NW_010105211.1:0-32653 GCF_000699245.1 Pterocles gutturalis | reverse complement strand
CTGCACTCCTTGTAGTAGGTGGTCACTCACTGAAACTAGCAAGTGGTCAGTTCACAACTGCATGAAGGAAATAACTTTTACAGAGTGAGCACTGAATTTCTAGGATTTGTTACCAGAAAAGGTTGTGAAGGCAAATAGTATGAAGAGGTTTGAAAAGGGAATAGGCAAATTTAGGGACAACAGGTCCACAAACAGATACTGTAAGAAATAGGCATGGATGTGTTCCCCAGCATCCCTAATCCAACAACTGTGAATGATGACAAGAGAGAAACAGTCTGCAGAGAGAACTCAGGCCCACACGACCAGCATCTCTTTCTCTACTGTCAGAGAGCTGGATGGACCAACAATGTGATCCAGCAAGGGCTTTCTTATGCTTTTACATGTTACAAGAGAATTTAAGTCAAATGAGCATTCATAGAAATGAAATTGAATAGATGAATAGTAGCTTACACCTCTACGTTGACAAGGCTATGACCAAAAAAATCCTCTTTATCAGCTGGACTGAATTAGCAAGCCAAAAGAATTATAGCGTATGAGCAGGACAGAGGACTAGTGGAGAACTGCTAAACAGGGAAAAGGCAAAAACAGTCTTTGTAGGCCAAGAGCAGTATCACAAGCCAGAAGTTAGCATCTGAAGTCCCTGAAGGTCTAAGACTCTGTCTAAAGTATAGGACCTGGCATCACTCACCATCTCCCGTGCCAGATGTATCCCGACTCAGCTGTGTCCTGGATCCATGTCAGGGTGAGAGTCGAGTAAATGCCACCTACCTGTCAACATGATTTCCAAGGGAAAAATAATTATAAAACCTTGTCTCAAGGCTTAATACAAATCACATCTGACCTTCTATCTAGAGCCTTTGAGCTGTAACAGTTTGGTAAATACCATCTTCCTGTGACAGGCTAAATACCAGTGAGCAGCAAGGCAGCAAACACACATACGCTGTGCAACAATAAAGTTTTTGTTAGAGGGAAAAAATTAGTACAAGTTGCAGTTCGAAGGAGGCACTGAGAAATCAAACTATATGACTAGGTACACCACTGAAATAGCTCTTTTAGCAAAGAGCCAGTTAATTAAATAAGCACAGAGCCCTTTCATTGCTGTTAACCAGCACACACTGCTCACCGTCTCATTTATTCAACATGCGCCAATCTATGTCTCGGCTCCTGGATGCAATAAAAAGAGAAAGATCCTAACAGTCTATCATTAATTATTTTATCTCAGTTACACTTGCACGAATCTGGAGTAAATTCAGGGAACAAAGTGGAGACATTTCTGATTCCAAGCCATGTAATTGGGGTGAGGGTTCTGACCACCCAATATGACTGTAGAGAAGTTTTTATGCCCACTTAGGCATGAGTTGCGCGCACTTAGGCAGCCAGCTTGCACCTGGCTTGACTACAATTACTACCACTTCCTTTTTTCCCCTGTCAAATCTTCCTCCCCTCAATGAATGCACTTCATAGTGTTTTGATGGATGGCAAAGAGTAGGCTAAATTTTGTCCCAGTTTTGTATATAGAGTTGTTAAGCATCAGGAAGGAGAGTGGCCAAAAAGAGCACTGCATGTCATTCTGCAGATCATTAACTGGTAATGTAATCTGCCCTGTTCTGGGTGTCACATCCAAGAAACAACCACAAAACTAGAAATGTAGTTTCTACATTTCCGAACAAGGAAGTACTCTGTGTTCCTCTCCTTACCCTTTATGCAAGCATTACAGTAAGCAGCCAAACAGAAATCAGCGTTTTACACAAAATGTCTCAGAACCTGACAGCAAATCCAAACAGCCATTTGGCATTATGCAGTCTGATGAAATTTATATATTATGATAATGTTTTTTGTCTAACCTGCTAATTAAACTGTTGTTTCATTTAAATAATTGCCTGACTCCCCACCCATGTTGAGGATATGCACACCACTTTACAAGGATACCCTTAACCTAGACAAAATGTCACGAAAAAAGAACAGAATTTTCCAAAGAGAGTTTTCTAAGGAAAAGAAATGGTAGTCACTTTCATGGGAGCTTATCTCTTAGTAGGTAATTTTAAATAACCAAATTTTTGAACATTTAGAAGAAGAAATTATTTCTAACACTGTCTGAAAGGATCATATCCAACATTTTATTTTTAGGAAGCAAAGGGCTTGTGTTTGGTTTCCTGGATTTTGTTTGGTTTGTTTTTTATATACAGTTATGATTCTCTTTCCCAAAAGTCTTACAGATAAGCAGGCTAGCAGTGGCTATTGAACAGCTATCAAGGGAATTTAAGAAGATCAGCAAAAGTCACAATGAAGAGAGAAAGAATCATAAAGCCATGTGATACTGCTGGGGACACTTCTACTGTCAAATATTCCTTGACCTGGCTCTGTAAGACTGCATGCAGACCACTAAAGCATCTTTAAAATAATATAGATATTACATTGACTTGCCTACCCTTGTCTTTAAACATTACTGTTTCACAAGCAAAGCTGTGCAAGCAGCATTCAGCATTTGCTCATTTTAGCCATGGTGAACCTGCATCCTGCAAGGTTAGGAAAGGCACCTGTGTACCCAAATGTTCACAGCTACAGGTTACCTCATGAGGCAAGTGATGTTACAGGATGCAAATAGCCAGTGTTTCCAGCTTGGACGGTCACTTATACAGGGGGAATATAACTCCTTCCATTTTCACAGCATTTTACACAGTCAGCGAGTACAACATGGTGGAGAACCACAAAATGTCATTAAGCATGCTTATCCTAATTACAAGGTTTGTGGGATTTTTTTTTTTTTTTTTTTTTTGCATTTTCCACTTTGGTTTGGAGTAATCAGCCATCTCACAAAATTACTAGTGTAAAGAAGTCCCTGTCCCTTTCAACACATACAATCATAGAACTGTTTAGGTTGGGAAAGACCTTTAAGATCACCAAGTCCAACCATTAACCTAACACTGCCAAGTCCACCAATAAACCACATCCCTAAGCACCACATCTACATATCTTTTAAATACCTCCAGGGATGGTAACTCAACCACTTCCCTGAGCAGCCTGTTCCAATGCTTGATAAACCATTTTGGTGACAAAATTTTTCCCAATATCCAATCTAAACCTCCCCTGGTGCAACTTGAGGCCATTCCTTCTTATTCTATCACTTGTTACTCAGGGGAAGAGACCAACACCCACCTCACTACAACCACCTTTCTGGTAGTTGTAGAGAGCGATAAGGTCCCTCTGATCCTCCTTTTCTCCAGGCTAAGCAACCCCAGTTCCCTCAGCCGCTCCTCATAGGAATTGTGCTCGAGACCCTTCAGTAGCTTCCTTGCCCTTATTTGGACATGCTCCAGAACTTCAGCGTCGTTCTTGTAGCGAGGGCCCAAAAACAGAACACAGTGCTCAAGATGGGGCCCCACCAGCGCCGAATACAGTGGGACAATAATGCCCTAGTCCTGCTGGCCACACTATTTGATACAAGCCAGGATGCTCTTGGCTTTCTTAGCCACCTGGGCACACTGCCATAGTACAGCTGCCTGGTCCATCTGGCAGAGCTTCAGCACCCTTTTTACACACCCTTTTGCCACACCATGCCCTGGTCACTAGTGCTCCCTAAGGACTTCCTTTATATATACGGGAGCGCTTGGCTGCCATTGCTCCTTGCCCTGTCCAGGTCTCACCAGCCACTCCTGTGCAAGCTGCAGGCTCCTGGCAGGTCTCTCTGCTCCCCCTGAAGTTCCCCCAGTTCAGGAAACCCCCCTGTGCACCGTGCTAGAGGGTATCAATTGCAATTAGGAGACATACTCAAACTGTTCTCCACTTCTCTTGCTCACCAGTGCACAGCTACGCTGTCCTCACCACGGAATGCACTGCTGTGTCCCCTAAGGGAACAACACAGACAACAGTCCTAATGAAACTAGCTGCAGTATTAAGAACAATTTCACAATATGATACCAAATACCAAAAACATAAGAAAGTTAAGTGTTTATATAACAGGACTTTTGAAATGAGTGGGTATCTGCCATTGTCTCAAAGGAGTATAGGAATGAGAGTCACATAAAATTAAAAAGCAAAAGTTCCTTATAAAAATAAAAGAAAATGGACTAAAGCAGCAGTTGGGAGCTGTAATAAAAAATTATGCAAAGTACAGATGTATTTCCTATTCCTGTTAAATAGTTAATAGTAGATAAACTGTAAGAAAATGGAGGAAGCTCATAATGACTTTTTTTTTATTCAGATATTCTAGTAAGAATGTAAAAAAATGCACGTGTTGCAGGGAATAATTCACTCTACCACATAGGCAAAGATACTGAATATCATAGAATCACAAAATGGTTTGGGTTGGAAAGGACCTTAAAGATCATCTAGTTCCACCCCCCTGCCATGGGCAGGGACACCTCCCACTAGCCCAGGTTGCTCAAAGCCTCATCCAGCCTGGCCCTGAACCCCTCCAGGGATGGGGCATCCACAGCTTCTCAGGGCAACCTGGGCCAGAGGCTCACCCCCCTCACAGGAAAAAATTTCTTCCTAATATCCAATCTAAATCTACCCTCTTTTAGCTTTAAACCATTACCACTCATCTTATCGCTACACTCCCTGAACAAGAGTCCCTTCCCATCTCTCCTGTAGCTCCCTTTAGGTACTGGAAGGATGCTTTAAGGTCTTCCTGAAACATTCTCTTCTCCAGGCTGAACAACCCCAACCCTCTCAGCCTGTCCTCATACAGGAGGTACTCCAGCCCTCTGAGCATCTTTGTGGCCCTACTGAATTTGCTTTTTGTACCTCGTCTTTATGCATTAATTAGGATTTTTAAAACAGAAAAATGGAAGAAAAGTGAAAGGAAAAGAGAAAGAAATTGGGTCCTATTCTGGCAAAAAAACCAGGCTGGATTTCCTAGGCATTTATTTAGCATAGTGCTATTTTCACAGATAATTTCAAATTTTACAAATGGTCTTTTTCATTGCAATTTTTCAGGCCAATTCTGTTAAACATAATAACTGAAAGTTTTCCATATACTCACTGATATGAAAAAGTTTTTATTTTTCTCATCAAAATTTTCTCTTTTCCTTTGTTTCCTTTCCATTCCATAATTTAAACCAACAAGTGGAAGTTCTACTCTTAAATAAATCTTTTTCCTATTTCTTCCAGTATCACATACGTTTTCTATATAGTCAAGCTATTCATGTTTCAGGTGGTTTTGTGAGGTATTTCTTCCACTTAGATATTACCTTCTTCAGCCTCCTCATCATTTTAGGCTTCCTCTCATGTCTTAGACTCAGATCTAAATGTGCTTATAAGCCAGCCTGACCCTTCCAATATTCCTGAGTCCATGTCTTAAATACAAGTGGTGTAGTACATTTGCCTGGGTTGGAAAAGACTGAAGATTGGATGCCACAGGGAGATGAACTTTGCTACTCATTTTAGAGGGGCTTCAGCTAAATTTGTAACAGATTTGAGGGGAGCCTAAAACTCAGGGGTAATAGGTACACACAAACTGCACTGGTATGCAGTTAGGAAACTTAATAGGTTTCAGTACAGGAGTTAGCTACCAATACATAAACCTTTTGCTCCTAAAGGATCCAGACTACTGTTTGTGTACAAAAGGGAACTCTTTATTGTTCTTCCTTGTAAATGCATGGCAGTAAGATCTGGGCATAAAGCGTGCTGTTTAAGCAATGAAGGCAACTATGTGGACCTACCTGCCCCTGCTGGAAGAGTCAGGCATCAAAAATCAGACCCAACAAAAAGATCCTTCCTTGAGGAATTTTCTGATGTGAAACCTGCTGGAGCCTAGGGCCAACTTGGACTGAGACTGAGCTCGGGTTGCCATGGAAGGCACTATGAAACTTAGTGCCAAACCTGTAGGAACACCATGGCCTCTGATATCTCCTGGGCATAGCCATTTGGGGTTTAACACAGCCCAAGCGTTTAGTGGCTTCTTTTAGCTGATGCAACCTGGCTGTTCCACAGCCTTTCCACAAGAATTTCAACGTCCAATGCCCTCATGGTTTACCTTTCACTGATTTCAAGCCCTTGAAACCCACCAGATGTGAATACTTACAAACAAACCCATTTATCTTAGGAAGATGAACCAAAAGCAAATACAAAAATAACCCTGCATACAGGATAAGAGTTCCCTCTGACATCTCTCTCTGGAAATAAAAAATGCAAGACAAATTCTTATTTCATATTCTTATGATCCAAGAATAATTTTTCTCAGTCACAGTTTTAAAGGAGTTGAATTGCTATCAATAGAGCTTAATAACACTGTCAACTATTTACTTTCAATTACAAAACTTGGGATGAAAAATATAGTTCATTCTTATCACAGGGATCTCCTACAGCTCTTTGTTTGCTTTACCTTCTGCAACATAACAGCTTGTTGCTATGGTATTATGTCAAATAAGCAAAAAGCACTCCTTAGTGCCTCAGTTCTAAACCCTCTGCATCCTCTGCCTGGGCTTGGTCCTGAACTGCAATTGCCAATTTCTACAGAGCACACAGCCAGCTGCTGCAAATGCACTCATCTTGTTTACTCAGCTTCTGCTCTCCTATTTCCTGAGCAAAAAGTCAGTACGCAGGAGCTTTAATTGCTGATCTCTGTTCACCTGCCAGACAGAAAAAGAAAAAGCATAAACGGTATTTGTTCTACAACCACCATATACTGGAAACTACATACTGCAACTACATCATTAATAGGATTTGTTAAGGTTGGAGAGAATATCTAAAACAACCTATAATTTCTCTGACAGCTCCAACTGAAGGGCAAATTTCTTTTGCCTGTTCTACCCCATGGAGCTTTAACTGCATATTCTATACCCAGGGGACCAAATTATACTCTCAGTTACAACCGTGATATAATTAAAGTTAATGGAGTTGCTCAGGTCTAATTGAGAGCATAGTTTACTGCAGCAAATGTTACATGACAATAAATCATTGAGAAGGATTCCAACCATCAGCTTTATATATCATTCAGTTTACAGAAATCTGAGTTAAAAGTCTCTAAATAAAGCTCCACTGTAGTTGGTAATGGTTGTCCTCCCCAAAAATAAATGGCTAAATAGTAAGCACATAAACAGAGTAGCCAACTCACCGCTTCTATCAGCTTCAAATACTATCCTGAGTTTTTGTGGTTTGTTGGGTTATTTTTTTTTTAATCAACTTAAAATTAGTATAATGCAAATAATACTGTTTACAAACTGTTACCTAGTGAAGAATCAGTGCCATGTACCCACGTACATTATACATACTGTGCACTACAGAAACAGATATTAATTCCTGCCTCTGTGTGTGTGCATAGCAGAAAGAAATGGCTCATCCTCATCTCAAATATATTACTGTCCTGCAAGCAAACGCATCATTCTAGCACCTGTGGGCAAAACCGATACAACTGAATTTTAACTCAACTAGTTTAGGTGCCAGGAACAGTAAAGCCAGGACAAATTTGCCCATCTGAAAGCCATTACGTGGTAAAGTGTGACCTGAGACACCAAGGCTAGTTGCGTCAGCTTCTCCACTAATGCCACAGCACCCACAGTAAAACCAGTTCTTTATGTCTCTGTTTTCTGCAATTACATCCTTCAAGGGAGGGTGGATATGACCTAGAATATCCAAAGTGAAAAGCTTTGAATGTTAAATTGTCACATCCATTTAGTACATGTGAACGAGTTTGGAAATCTGTATCACTGTGTTCTTACAGAAAAAACATTATCACTATCACAGTTGTACAGACCTCTGCCGTTGCTATCCCTTCAACTTACCACAGGCCCACCAACCCACAGTGGGTTCAGACCATATAGCTAATGCTCAGGAAAGCTTCTCCCTTTCATTTCATTTTGCCTCGCATTTCTTTTTTGCTTCACTGTGCATTTTAACACCTTTGGAGACAGAGTATTTAATTTCCAGGTCTGAATTAGTTAGAAAAACTTTTTTTGGTGTGCAGCTGTGTGATGCCTTTATTCTCTTTATCTTAAGTTCTCTTTATGTGCTCCTGGTTTGCATAAGATGTCTCAAAAATTGCTGTTGTCAAAACCCACTTTCTCCTCTGGGACTGTTATTATCACAGGGAGTCCTACTGAGCTGAAACCTTGTCCCCAGCTATTAAATAATTATTCTTTCTTTAGTTCACCATTTTCGTCCTGTAAGCATTGCTCAACCACACTGGTGCTTTTACAACACAGGTCTGAATGGAAGGATTTTTTTTCCTTTTTTTTTTGGTGAGCAACACACAGTATCAGCTTTTAAAGCAAAGCAAAAGATTACCTTCTGTGACAGTGAGTGATAATTGTGCCATTAACAGTCGTATGTCCCATGCTTATCTAGTGCCTAAAGGCCTCCAAATTTCAAGCTCCAGCTCACTTGTACTTTTCTGTTTTACTGCCTGAAGGGAAGAAAAAGGTAGGTCAGGATGCAGATGAGATGAACTGTTTCAAGCTCCATTTGGCCTTATTTATGCGAAGAAAGCATGGTTCCCTCTACTACTTCTTCTGAAAGGAGTAGGCAGGCAAAACAATTAAGAACTCTTACACAAGAGATATGTCTTCAAGTATGCTGTTGGCCAGCAAATTGGAAAACACATCATGTCTACTCACCCACATTTGTTTTTCTGTTGATATTTTGTAGTGCTTCACATCACTATAGCTGTTTAAGATTTCTTATTTCAAGTATAGCCAACAGTTGGAGACTGCCTGTCTGGTTCTACCACCTCTGAGCAATTTTTCAGTCCTCAAAGGTACTCAAGATTATTGTCTATATATATAAAAATATATGAGTGTGCATATATGTATGTATATATATGGAAAGATATAAATATAGATGCATGAAAATTGATATAAGCAAAAAAAAAGAGATGTTACTTATTTTAAAGGCATGCCTTTACACTGTTTTCTCTCAGAGTTGACTTTTTTCTGCTTCAATATTCCTTCTTCCTCCCCAGGTCAACACTACTGTAGATTTACGTACCATTTGCCTTCAAGTACTTCCAGTTGCTGGGCTTTGTTCAGCTTTGTACACACCAGAGATGGCCTTCCGGGGTTTCCTGCTAGCTTCCTTTGCTCCTAAGAAAACTGATCTGTGCAATTCCAGTTATGTTCTTGCAAGGTCACAACAAAAAGCTCAATTAGTTCATTTACAGGAAAGGAAGACTTTCTTCTTGTTTTTTCCTCACATGTTGAAGTACATTACCATTCTCTTTGCTGCAGATAGATACTGAGATCCGAACAGGTTCATCAGGTGCACAGGTGCAGCCTACACCTTTCTCGAACTGCTTACACCAAAGCATGGCCCTGCACAAATGGTTAAGTACTGGCCCAAGCTGACAGCTGAATCACATGGCCAGTCAGAAGACTGTGCTGGCAAAAAAGGACAAGGAATTCAAATGTCTGGCCATGGAAGGAAATGAGCCAGCAGCAGCTGCTAAAGCCAAAATCAATGGGCTGCTTGGGGATCTAGCATCATGGCTGGCATGAGCTAGACCTGCTCCACCATAAATTAATGGGTGCCCTGGGAGCTGTTGTCAGCTACTGTCTGTGAATCACTCCAGGACCTCCTGTTCCCCTCTGTAGGCAGTATGCATCTTCTGAGGCTTTTGATCACATGGAGATTTTGGTATGTGACTCAGAAAAAAAAAAAAAAAAGAGAGTTAGGCCAACCCTGCACTGACATCCAAATACAATACACGCCTTGCAGCATATGTATCTGTCTTTCACACTAGAGGGAATGGCTGAAATCAGACACTTCTGTGCTTAGATTGTTTTAAGCAAAAGCACTGGTATTCTCTTGGGAAGATTAAGCCCTATTCCACTTCCAAATATTAAGCACAGAATCATGCAACACTCTTTTCTGAATACCATGAGTTGCTGTATCTGCAACACAGTTGGGGTAACAGAAAAACATCTTTTAAACTGATGGTTTATTTCAGAAACTTTTTCAAGGGATCACCTTCATCACTAGGTCAGGGCTTCAGTGGATTTTAACAAGTATTGGCATGAGGCACAAAACACAAAGACACGAAAATATTGTTACTATTAGCTACTAGTTATTCTAGTTGTTAGAAAATATAGTTATTACTGTCACTAAAGGTTACTGAATGATCAATTATGTTATATTTTCAACTTCATTAACAGGTACTGTGGGGTTTTAAACACAAATACACAAGAGGATAAAAAATTAAAGGTATAGGAGAGCACAAACTGTAAGCATTTATTCTATATTTGTACACTCCATTATATAGCATTTTTTAGGAGAAACACGTGACACTAGAAGTCTCAGCACATACATACTGTTTACAGAGAGCGCATACACACTGTTTACTGCCCAATAATCTGATTGGTATTTTGTGGAGAGTTAATAAGAAATAATAAGTATAAATGGATTCTACTGGGCCTGTGAGATCTTATATGGCTTTAGCAATGTTTCAAAATGCTGCCACTCCTATAGACAGGAAGAGATTATTTGCTTATTTATTTTTTTAGTAACTCTCTGTTCATCCAGGACTGTATCAGACTGTCGCTGTAATGTCTAGCCATTTTCCAGCAAAATTATGTGTGACCCTGCAATTTTTTCCAACTTCTGAACATTTCTGAGTTTTTATAAGTCTTACAACCATAAGAGCATTTAGTCTAAGGATGCTTGAAAGGACTATCATGAGAAAGCTAGGTTGAATAATTGGGTTCTTGCACTGAGTGTTTAGTGTGGCACATGTGCTGGTCATTCTTATTTTGTCTGGCAAAAAGTTCCACAGTCTTAGTCCAACTCCTGTGAACATTTTGTTTCCTGTGGTTACGAGTCTTTTCCTATGTTGTTGACAGCTTCATTTTTCCAGAGAAGCAAAGCTGTTGCATGAGGTCATCTCGGTTCATCTACTATCCCACAAAAAAGGAGGAATAGGAAGATCTAGTGTACTACAGCTGTATGTTAAAATATACTTAGAGATATAATGTGGGACATATTATAATATATAAAACACCCATATATACTCATTTCCCAGGAGAAAAATTATAATACATTGACTTATAACTATAGAATTAATATATGTCAAATTATGTGATTAATATATTAAAGTAAATTAATTCTTTCCAATTTTATACTACTTAATAGGCAGCAAAATCATTTTTTTTAAATTAAAAGTCATACATTGTATATACTAAAATGCATTTCTCATCTTCACTCTAAGCCACTACATCACGTCTTAAACCAACAATTCTTGGGGACATGTTTATCTTTTGTTTGTACAAGACCTGCCCTGTACAGGCACAGGATCATCCAAGTTTCCAGCTAAAGCTCTTAGCCACCACTGAAACTGAAGAAATAATTATTATTCTTGCCATTGGTATTGTTTCTGGCAGTGTAGGAGAGCTTCCCACAGGCGGATGCCCCTTCCTTTCACTCCCCCTGCTCATGAACCTTTCTACCTCAACTGAAATATGCATATAAAGCAAGACAAAGGTATAAAGCACAGGAAAACATTCAGAACCAGTTAGTTTGGGACAAATTCTGAAACCCAGGATATATCAATTAGAATTTTACCTGCAGAGGGCCAGGATTTCACCTTGTCAATTTACCCAGCCATCTGCAAGGCCTGTTGTAATACAGCTCACGCCAACTTCAAACTCAACATCTACAATTTAACAGTTCCTTTCAGAGCACCATGATCTGTGGAGCTAAGCATCCAGAGTTAAGGGCAGGGCTGAGTCCAGTCCCACAAAAAGATTCTCTCCCCTGTCATGCACCAATGCAGGCTGGAGATGGAGGCTGTATAGGGAGTGGGACGTATGCATGCCCACGGCGCTATAGAGAGCTGTTCCCAGAGGCCCAGCTGAGCTCCCCGAGTTTAAGCTGCGCACCTAAAATGAAGGTGTGCGAGATGAAGCTGCACTATTCGTAGCATACCAGGCTGCATGGTGCCCTTTCAGCTATCATTTCAACCAAAACAAACACTTACAAAATGAATAACTGCCTTGACTATTTAAACCGTTAACCTTTTTTTAACATTGCCGTTTATAATTAGATTTCACAGAGAGCCAGACTGGTGGGTTTCTCTGAGCTTGACATTTTTATCATGTGAAATATGTTGGATCGGGTAATCGTTAAGGCCTCAAGGTCAGGTAACATGACTGAATTGCTGTTAGTAATTAAATACACAATAAATAACAGTATCTGCCGCAGCTAGAAAAGATCGTGTAGGTAGCTTCATGTTCTGTTTTATAAATCATATTAAAAAAAAGTGCATGGGTTGTTTTATATTAAACACGGTAGTTATGTGTGCCAAAGACTTATTAGTCCAGTCTGTCTTATGGTGAATGGCTGCAGTCCAGATTCATGTGGTAGAATAATAAAAATTTTTAAATGGCTGTAGAAGTTGATGGACCAAAATGGAGTTAGCTACCCAACTGGCTGCCAGTGATGTCATAGCCCTGGCTGCAGCTCCATATATGTTTACGAGAGGTTTATTCCCCTTAATTTCCACTTATATCGTAATAACAATCAGACACGCTAAGCAGCCTGTTTCTAAAAAAATCACTGAACTTTCCTGGTGACTATCATCTACTTCACCCTGAACCCGGGGCCTGCAAATGCACCCCCGAGTTTCCTTGCCTCTCAGGGCTGGTCAGCCCTTGCCCAGCCACTCTGCTGGAAAGGTAAGGCTGTGTTTAGGGTTAGGGTTTAGGTAGGCTATGGAAGAACTTTCTGTTCCAAGCACTTTAGCATGAGATCCTGACAACACTTAAACACATGTACGATTTCCCTTTTGCATGTAGCCCCGCTCACTTCAATGTCACTATTATGTGAACAAAGTTACAACTCTGCTTAAAAGTTTTCATGAGACTTACTACATATGTTTTCAGAGTCCAAGAATGCTGATGGCTCTTAAAGAAAATAAAATTAAACAGAGAGATGCATGATTTGGACTACATTCAGAATTTTCCCTAATTGCTTTAATCAAATTCCCACTAGGTATTAAAATTAAACTGTCTACGTTAGCTGAATTCCACTGGTCATTACTGCCTGGCAGTGGTTAATGTATCAGATTTTCTTCTCTTTGTTTTTCTTACACAGGGGTGTATTACATACAGACATTACTGGGATGTCTGGTAGCCTCCCAGAGAAGTTGCCTTAATTTAATGACAGGAGCTTTTTAAATATGCTATTTTATGTTTCAAAATGTCTGCAGAAACAAATTTTGGTCTACCTTTTCAGACTATTCATATCATGCAACCTGTTGCATGAATTTTGAATGGTACCTTGTATTTCTATCTGTATACTGTGTAGGCTCCGTAGAGTACAAGTACATCTATTTGAGGGATTTCCCTGCAAATTGAAAATTAGAGAGTCTGGTGTGCACTAAGCAAAATACTGTATTGAAGGACATACTGAGTTTCTAGTGCTAAAAACTCTAGCTGCCAAAAAAAACTAGCCTTTTTATTGTTACAATAATAAATACATAAATAAAATCAGAAGGGCAAAATTTGTTCACATTAATTTTATCTTTTTTTCTTCTTAAAACTCCTTTACTTTATAGATGTATTACTGCCTTCCATTTAGTACTATTAGTTTTAAACAATACTTTGGGCATTCCTTTTAATAATCTATTTCTTAAAAACCTTCCAAAGGGATTTTGGTATGGTTGTTTTTCCGGTAGAAACTGTTTCTAACCACAGTGACTGCAAAACAATTTGATTCCCATGTCCAAATAGTAAAGAACTCTTGTGTCAATATCACGTCTCAGCACTCCCTGAGGAGCAGACGCTTTGTCTAAACTGAATTATAAATAATACTCTAATGCAGGAAGCAATAGTCTAGTAGCAGTTTACTCTTAATGTCATAGTTTTGTTTATTAGTTTTGGCTGTTTGATAAATAGAGAGAGGTTTTAATTTAACATAATAGTTCTTGCATAGATAGAGAGCCATTAATGGTGCAGCCAAGCAATATCCCTTCCCACGGGAGACCCTGTCAAAAAAGGAAACAATATCAATTTAATTATTTTTCTTTCTGAACACACTGCAGCTAAGGGCCTTGGGTATTGACTTAATACTTTTCTTCAATAAATGTAGCATGTATTATGGTACCAAGTTTAATGAACCATTACTTTTTTTTTTTTAAACTGAGAACTGAAGGATTCTTTATTAAACAGACATGTAAAGGACTATATTAGCTTTCTTCTGTACAGTTATGATTTTTCTACCAGCTCTGTAATTTCATTGTGAACTGTAGCAAAACTCCAGGGATTTCACATACAGGAGTGTTTAATGCTCAAAATGTCTTTAGTTGTACATTACTAATCACAAAGGATTTGGTTTTAAAAAAAAAGTTTTATGCAGTAAAATATTTTCAAGAGTTACCAAATTAAAAAAAAAAAATCTGGCTAGAAAAAAAAGGTACTCTCCAAAATACATTTGAGAGGCCTAATTATCATGCATGAGCTCCTATTAGAAGGTTAGTAGTAGTTACAGAAAATTACTCTTGGATTATTGCTTCCTGTACAAGGGAGTGTTATTCAAAACATAATGGAGACAAATCCATTGCTTGTTGAGTGTCGAAATGTTTGTGACTATAGAAGGCCAGGCATCGGACACTGACCCCACAATCATTTAAAAGCCTCAGCGAGGCTGTGTGGTTTGTGCACAGAATGTGTTTTCTGACAGTACTGAAGAAGTACTCCACAGAGCTGGTATGCCAAGTGTCTTGAAGATTAATCTGTATTTACGTTAACAGTGATTTCACATTACATTGATAAGAGGACAAATGACAGACTGCGATGATACAGTAATCTCTGTGATATAAGCACTTACAGTTTGGAAGCACTTGTGTTTTAAGTGGTAGCTATATCTATAGTTATGGCTGCCAAAGAAGGTTCTTTATCTGCTCTGTTTTCAGTTGCTCACGAGTTTTTCAAAACAGATATTTCAGCCTGATACGTCCCATGCCAGTTATTTTGCTTAGGTTAAAATGTGCAGGATAGACTGGTGAAATTTTTGAGAAACGTCTTGTCCAGAGTTCCCCTTCCTCTCTGCCCCAACTACTTTTTGAAGAGATGTAGCACTATTATGCTGGGAAGATAAAATTTAATTTACAGGCCAAGATGACTAACATACTCTTAAGCTCCTCTCTGAAGATCCACCCAAATTTGAATACATCAGTTCAGGCTTACGACACATTCAGCAGAGCTTCTTAGGGGCTTTCTTCTAGAATGTTTTCACAGATAATTTTCTAAGAGCAAGCTGCAGCTCCCAGTAGTCCCCCAAAACAAACAGGAATGGACCTGAGCTGTACTGGGCAACTCGCATGACTTGCATGAACAACTTTCTACCAAGAAATACAGCAGAAGGCGCTACTACTCACTCTTATCTCAGAACGATGCATCAAACTGGGAGTAGGAGATGACCTTGAGCTGTAAACTGGCCCATTCTACTAATTATAATTCAGTACTATGGAATAAGCTCTTCTAAAAAGATCTGTCAAGGATACTTATTATTACTTTTATTATTATTTGTCTATAGTTCTGCAAGCCCTCCAAAACACGATTTTTCCAGTTAGAAACACAAGAGAAAAGGTGTGGGGTGGGGCACTCAACTCAAGCAAAAAGGTCAAACATTTTCACAGAACGTGGATTTTCAGTGGATATTCCATTTGGTCAAAAAAATCAATTTTCTCTCACATAGCCATTACAAAGGAAACAATTTCAATCAGCTCTACTAACTTCTCTTTGCTAGAAATAGATAAACAGCAGCCATCCAATTTTATTAAAGAGGCACCTGAGAGGTTGCACAGGAGAAACTAGCAGGACTTCAAGCTGAATTCATATTTTTAATATGGCCAGTGACTGCCATGTTTCTTTTCAGCATGCGTTTTGATTAGTTTGATGTACCATCTATATAGATCACTGTGCTCCTCTAGTTTCAGAATGGTAACCCGAATTTCCAGTTGCCAACAGTTATTTCCTACACAAAAGGGTCCGCATTTTTGGATCACAACCTCTCCTCCACACTAGTTTGTAACAAAATCATCATATTTACTATGGACACCAAAAGCAAAATATCTATGAAACAGAAGGTAACCTGGCTAATTTTCAGGGGCTTGGTTTTATTAAGCAAACATTGTTAATTGGTATGATTTGCTTATTCCTAAAAGGTAGGCAGTTCAGTTCTAAAAATCTTCATCAAAAGAAGCGTTATACTTGTAAAATCCAAAACTCAAAGCTTAAAAATGCTAATATCCACTGGGGAAGATTCCACAAGAAATTAGGATCCATTTCAGCAACTTTTCGATGATGGAAAACTAGGCATAAAGTCATTTCAGCTTGTCATTTGTTTCAGTGGATAGAGAACATGAAAGACACAGGCAGGGTAGGTGAATTAATTTCCAGTAGAATACCTTTCTCTTACTAACTTAGGCTGGATTACTAACTTTAAAATGAAAAACTGAAGCAAGTGAATTGATTCCTACTTCCACAGTTTTGCAGAAATCCCCAATAAATCTGTGAGGGAAGGCAAGGGAAGGAAAGGGAGTTCAAATGGAGAAAGATGTACAACAGGATGTTTTGAAAAAGTTAAGTTTTGTGGAATAAGGGAAAATTCTATCTGTTCCAGATAACCCTTTTCACCCTCAGGCCAGGTTTGTTTGATGGACTTTCGTGCCTGAGAGCAGGTCTGTTAGGGACAATGTCTGCATCATCCTGCTCTGAAGTGCTGCAGTGAAGGCACTCCACAAAGCTCTGCTTTGCAGGCTCCCAGGCCATCTCTACAGCTGTGTATGTACACCTGTGTTGCTTGTCCAAAAGACTACTCTCAGAGACGCAGTGCAGACATTGCTACTTGCTTAAGCCAGCTCCTTTTACCACTAGCTACATGCCCCATGATATGCTGTCCTGAATTAGCTGCTTCCCTTATTTGAGATGGTTACCCTTGTTTTTTTCACATGAACAAGCTCCTACTAAGAAAGCTATTGTCTTCCAAGAAGACAACTGTCCTCAGTCCCAACCATCGCGACTGGACACTACATATGTGGATAATGCCGTCTTCTACAATGAAACACAACGAGGTCCACTCTCTGGATCTCACAGAGAAATCGATCACCAGATATCACCAGGAAAAATAATTTGAAACATCAATTCAGGTATACACCACAAATCATCACACACTTTACAAAATCTACTGAAGTTGCATTCAAACAGTTCTAAACCCTTCCACAGTGTTCAGATACTTCTAGTACAATTTTGGAAAGAACTCCATAAAAGCAAGGGTAAGTGACAGATACCTATGTGTATCAATCTGGTGACTGGGTACATCGTGTTCTTTGTCAAAATCTGCACCAAACCCTAGAGACAACTGCTTTCAAAACATTATCACAAAGGACAAGGAAACACTACCTTCATTGTTTTTAAGTAAAATGGGTCATTTTAGAGTCTATCCTGAAAGTCACAGTTTTAAAATATCATCACATTGCTCAGTTTAAATGCTACAAAGAAGGTAATGGCAGTCTAGTAATCCTTTCCTCCTATAACAAATTAACCTTCATTTGAAATTATTTATGGGCTTTGCTTACAGTGAAATGCTTAGAAAAGTAACATGTAAATCTAATGACCAATTCTTCACACATCTGACCAAAGGGGTGACTCATAGCGTAATGAGTTTCCTCCTCAATTAATTCAATTCCTTTGAAGTCCAGATAATGAAGAGCACCAGTTGTCATTGTATTACTGAAAAGGTTACCAGGATAAGACTTGGCTCTCAGACTACCTTCTTGTTTCATAAAAGAGGCCCTTCCTTTGCAGCTGGTTTCTCATCTTACTTATTACCTGTTACATGAGAAATTTCAGTCTGGCTTCAGGCCTGGATACAGCCCAGAGGCTTCTGTCAACAGGGTTTGTTATAATTTACTTATTGTAATTCAGAATCCCATTAAACCAGGTCTTTATCTGGCTTGCTGCATTGGAAGCATTTGGTACTGTTGGTCAGTGAATGCTGGACCACCTTCAACACCTTATGAAACTTTCAGCTTGCAAGTTAACATGAGGCAGGCCCCGCTTCTCAAAGATGTAAGTATATGCTTAAGTCCTAATGTAATGAATGGGACTTAATACCTGCTAAAAGTTAAGCATGTGCTTATGTACTTTTATATATATAGGGTAGATTACCCCGCACCTACAGAAATGTTTTGGAGCCTTGGAACTTTATTTCTGAAAGAAAAGGTTTTTTGTGACTTTTTAAAAACAATTTTCACACCCTTTCTGAGAAAAAAAAAAA
Organism: Pterocles gutturalis; assembly: GCF_000699245.1. Taxonomy (NCBI): domain Eukaryota; kingdom Metazoa; phylum Chordata; class Aves; order Pterocliformes; family Pteroclidae; genus Pterocles; species Pterocles gutturalis. Next base: position 14,446 of record NW_010105211.1, on the reverse strand, counting down.
AATTCATGAAAGAATTTTCACTGTGCTCTGTCAGGCTGAAAAGTCTTTCAAGGCTTAATAACAATTTTTAAATAGAACTGTGAAAAGTGCAAGTCAAACTGGATTTTTTTCCCTAGGCTTTAGCTGCAGAGGCCAAAACCAAATAACTTTTGGACATTTCCTAAAGATCTTGTTCATCTGTGTTACACTGACACAATATCCCTATGTTCATCCAGAATCCACTTGCACTTTTCATTAGTCCATAATTTGGGATTTATTCCATAAATTATCCTAATAAATGTAGTTCAAAATGAGATCAGCCTCTTGACCAGAGGAAGAATGATTGTTACTCCTCTGCAGCCTATTCTGTCTCAATACACATATTTAAATACAAAGGAAAACACATGTAACCTTTTTCAGTGAAGGAATCATTTGTGAATTATAAGCAACAATTCGGGTTATAAATAGTATAAAGAAACTGATAAAAACTGGAAACTAACTTCATCATCCTTAGTTCTAGTGACAGCATATATATCTTACATAATTCAAGCGCAAGGCCCTGCACATGGGTTAGGACAACCCCCAGTATCAATACACGCTGGGGGATGAAGGGACTGAGAGCAGCCCTGAGAGAAGAACTTGAGGGTACTGGGGGATGAAAAGCTGGAGATAACCTGGCAATGTGCACTTGCAGCCCAGAAAGCCATCCATGTACTGTGTTTCATCAAAAGAAATGTGACCAGCAGGTCCAGGGAGGTGATTCTCCCCACCTGGAGTGCTGTGTCCAGCTCTGGAGTCCTCAGCACAGGAAAGACATGGACCTGTTGGAGTGGGTCGAGAGGAGAGCCACGAAGATGGACAGAGGGCTGGAGCACCTCCCGTATGAGAGGTGCTCCAGGCTGGGAGAGTTGGGGTTGTTCAGCCTGGAGAAGAGAAGGCTACAGAGGGACCTTACTGCAGCCTTTCAGTATTTAAAGGGGCCTTATAAGAAAGACGGGGACAGACTTTTTAGTAGGGCCTGCTGCAACAGGACAAGGGATAATGGTTTTAAACTAAAAGAGGGTAGATCTAGACTAGATATAAAAAATTTTTTTACCGTGAGGGTGGTGAGGTGCTGGAACAGGTTGCCCAGAGAGGGACTAGATGACCCTTAAAGGTCCCTTGCAACCCAAACTATTCTATGATTCTGTGATAACTTTCACATCCCTCCTAGAAAAAAGAAAACCAAGGGATGTAATTAATGCCATTTAAAACTTGTATTCCAGATGTCTCCTCTTTTTGTATAAGAAAAAACTAACACACATCTTTTGCTAGTTCAGATTTCATCTACATAACAAGAGAGCTGTCTTTCCTTTACACAACATATACTAGCAGGAAAAGAAAAATCTCCAAAGCAGTGGGGAGACACAAAACTGGAATATTACATTGCAGCAAAAACACCAACTAAGAGATTAGAAGTAGTGCTTTATAAAACACAAGAGTCAAAAACCAGTTTCCTGAGTCTCCTAAAGGAAATATCAGTAAGTTGGCTAGTCTACTTTTCATTATCACTTCATGCTTTAGGAGTTGTTGTTTTCTCCCTATAACCCCCTCTATCCTCTTTTTATTTTAAGTCTTTGTGTCCAAAATCTGTTAATGCATTTATTGTACGCTTTAGGGACATATTCAAACAGTAACAACTTGTATGAGTGCTTTAAATTATCCTGAAGAATGCAAGCACAATTTAAGATGCTTCTGGCCCAAATCATTAATGAGGTTACACACCATTAATGGTGGAATTCGCCTGCACAATTTACTCTAAGGAAGCATGGAATACACATAAAAATGGATGCCCCACAGTTTTGCGTTTCAGAGAAACGTCTGTAAGGCTGCAGTAAGGTCACTACTTCCACAGCTTTAACAAAGATAGCAGACATCTGAAAGAGGATTTAGAGCAGCTAACACCAAAAAAGTAATTGAACATGTTCCTTGCTGTATAGCTACCTCCAGATATATAACACAGGCACGCTCATGTTTAGACACAGACAAAACTCAGTGACACTGTAGGAACTAAGTTGCATTCAACTATAACAATTTCTTTAGCTTTCTGGTTCCTCTCACAACTCCTTACATCTAGTGCTTGTTAACTTATGCACTGTTAATTATTCAATGTCATAGGCAGAAGATCTAACCCAAAAAAACTTCTCAATCATCATCTACCCCAACCATAGTAATACATCTACACAAACATTCATCATTTTCAGAAAGACAACAGGCAGACATTAGGAGGTAAAATTGAAAATCTGGTCCTGTTGAGTACACTGCCAGCACTTAATAAAAAAAAATTGAATAATAATAAAGAATTAATAGTACCAAATAAAGTAGAACTTTTGCAACATATAATGTTGTGCTATTACGGCAACCACATATGACCTGTATAGAATGGATAGAACCGATTAAATGGTGTTTGCTGCATACAAAATTATTAACGTAAACTAAGCAATAACTTATTTTTAAACATACAGAAACAAAGGTATCCTGTGCAGTTAGTCATCTACAGTGCTTACGTGACTGCATCGTTTCAGAACACCTTGCACCACAGTTAGGATTGTACTGCAGGAACAGGAATTTTCAGGGAATTATGCCAGTGCTGCCATGCCAGAGTGATGGCTACAGCCTGCAAGCATTAAAACATTTCAGGACAGGCAATAAACACCCCTCAAATCCTTTAAAGACATCTCTCCACATCTAACATGCACAGTACTCCAGACTGTCAACATGATATTTCACATGCTTCAGCAAGAGGAGGAGCACAGAGCAGTTTGTCACTTACCATAATTTTCAGCTGCATCACACATGAAGAGCAGGCGTGTGGTAGGGCTTGAGAAAACTACACATACTGAGGCTCCCAAGTCAGAGGCTATCTCCAGAATTATCACAAACAGAGGAGACAGCAAGAGAAGGGCTAGGAAATAAAATTAATAAATAGCAAAAACTACAGATCCAGATAGCACTACTTTGAAAGTTCTTCAGATAATTACCTGAAATTGATGAACTGTAGAATGTAACCTGATGCTTCAATTGGTCTCCTGAGTGAATTTCATAGCAAACAATCTACCTGTAAACAAATAACAGAAGATATGCCTGTATGACTCTTTGTCTAGCAGTTATAGAAGAGCACCCCTCCCATATAATCCTGTCCTTTCATTTGAGTACCTGTCAAAAACTAGTAAACAACAATCACACAACTACTTTGATCAAAGTGTTATTGTTTATGGTTAAAATGCTCATTGTAAAAACAAACATTGATTTGCCTCTGGTAAAACTCAACTGTGAACTGTGCCACTCTTGATTTTGCCTTTCATTAAGTAAATCGCCAATCAGTCCTTTGTTTTCTTTTTTCTGTAATGGTTCAGAACTTACTGAAGTACCTTCCACTATTAAAGCTCTAAATAGATTTGCCTGTGTAAAGACTGAGTAGGGGTCCAGGGAAATAGGACTAATAGCTGTAACATGATAATGTTAGAAAGTTGTCAGGCTGTCAAAATGTAAAGTACTCCAAACACTAAAGTGTGAGGGTTTAGGTATTTGTTTCCACTGGTATTAGGAGAAGTCACGTGCCTAAATTCTCTTCTGTTCTCTCTTAAGAGTTCACCCCACTGCTCATCAAGAACGGGAGATGACTCAAGGAGAGATTCTGAACCCCAACTCAAACCAGCAATTTCACTGACCGCAACAAAGGCATTCATGCATGAAAGTGCTCATCAGTAGGAATGTCTGGTTCAGCGTGATCCTGAAAACACTTTGGTTAGGGAAATGCAAGAGCTCTACTGTTCTCGTTTTACAGTACAAGAGAAGACTGAAGTAGAGAAGAAGATTACTTTTCCCAAGACAAAAGGGAACAAAAATCAAAAGTGCTATTGCATGTTAACAGTTTTAGACTATCCTGTTTATTAATTCATTTGGCATCTTTCATCTGTATGAATTAGAAAACAAATAAGTGCAATGAGAAAACAAATCAAGAGTACTTGGGCTAAATTTTTCCAAATTTGGTCCCAAGTGGGTTATTAAGTCAGAAAAAATAATGAAGAGTGTGGAAAAAATCTATTCTTGTGACAAAAGTTTCTCAAAAATATAAATTGGCAGGGTATTAAGACACTCTGGTGATATGACTGCAATAATGATGGAAACAATATGTGGAGACATCATTGTCATACCAATGTAAGGAATGTAATCAGATTGGTATCTTGTGATCCTTCTGGATGCCATCTCAGAGCTCATCTGAACACAGATGTTTTAGTTGTTAAAACACTCAACATCTCATAATACACACTATGCCAAGGCATATTTTGCTGAAGGCAGGACGAGTTTCTCACTTACTTCAGTAGTAAGTTTGGGCCCTAACTGGAAGCGCAGTTGCATTAATGGGTAGATGTGCATTAATGGCTCCACCCTGAAGAAGTAAATGAAAAGGTTTTAATTATTTTAGTGCAACTTGGACCAGGACTTTCAATCACAGAACTGGGAGAACAGCCAGAAAACATCTACACAAGCTGCAATTAATATTATATTAACTTTTACTGTATGCATTCTTCCTTATGGCCACTGCTGTGCACATTCACACATGCGAAGTATAAACACTGTTCCAGGGAGGATACTTACCCTGCATGCACATGGTCCATGCATGTTCAGCACAACTACTTCTTCAGCAGCTTCACTCTCCCTTTACGTTTTCAAGCACAAAGACAAGGAAGTTACACATGTGCCCAGGCTACTCTTCGTATACATATACGGCTTCTTGCTTTTCATCTGCTCTTACATTTTATGCTGACAGACAAACACTACAGATGATCATAAACAGAAGTGACACTGTTTAAACATAGTAAAGGCACAAGGGTAGCCCCAAAATATAAGCTAGATTGAAAATTATATTTTTCCCTTAGTGTGTAACTCATATACCAATAGTAAGTCAACAGCAAAGATACTGAGGAGCAAAAAAAAATATTTTACAGGTAGGGATAATTTTTAATTTTTAGGTTTTCTTGAGACTTCACTGTAAGACTTTGTTTTGAATAACTTACAACCTTGCAAAGCTACAATTACTGAACTAAAAAATTCCCATCCTGCCTACCTGCCTCAAACTCTGTGTTGTTTTAATATTTTTGTCACAGTGAATAATTTACACTAATTTCCTTTTCCAAAATTATGACAACCTTGTAATTTTTATAATTAATCTCACTTTCATATGTCTCTTTATTAGACATCCCAGAGCATTTAAAAGTAACATTGGTCTCCATTTGCAGAGGAAAACCCTAAGGCGCACTGACATTTCTGAGGCATTTCAATACCAGAACCAACACTAGACTTGGTAACTCTGTAACAAGATTACTGGAGCCAGAATTCCCTCATGCAAGAGAATAAACGCTTCCTCCTGGCATGTAACATTTCTACCTATTATCCCTCTAAACCATGTATTCAACTTTTCTCACTCTTCCAGGAACCTCTGGTTTCACTTACGCATATTTACATGTTTTATCCTACCCCAAAATCCCTATCCCACTAAAAAAATGGTAGGACAGTGGCATTTTTTTTTTTTCTTGACATGCCTATATTCCCGTTCTCTGTACTCATCTATTGTACCACGCCTGTAGGTGTAAGTCCCCCTCAGGCAGGGACTGTGTTTTGAGTCTGTGATCAGGCACTGCCTAGCACATGCTGAGTTGGAGCTATTGGTAGTTGTCCTAAGTGCAGTGGTAGCTCAAAGAGCAAATATCACTAGAATCATTCACACGTGCTTCTTGGGTCTCTTCTGATCCAGGCAAAGTGATATCTAAACTGCGACAAAAATCCTAGGACTTATTTTTGACTACAAGCCAGATCTTCATCTGCTGCTAATTGCTTTGATTCAACAGAATTCTGCAATTAGAAGTCTGGCTCTAACTCTATGAAACTGCAGGAAGACACGCTTGGCTCTACCACAACAACATGGCTATTAAACTACCTGTAAAAGACTTTGATAGCAAATACCAAGGGTCAAATCTTTTCAGTTCCAGTTCAGTCCAGGGAAAAATAAACTTGTTTTCAATTAAATAAAATGAATGTGTGGCAGTCAGAGATTTTTAAATTCAATTCCAACAGAAACATCACTAAATACTGTAACGTATAAATCTGCATCTTGAAAAAAGTATAGTAGCTTTGAAAATATCTGGGCAGGCTAGACTCAATATGCAATCAAAGACCTATAGTTCTCACTGCAAAAGTTCCCAACAGCAGTGAGTTCCAGAGCAACAAGTTCAATTTAAATACCAATATAGCAAAACCAGCAGGGTTTGGGTTGTTCTCTCCTATGTTTCTTGCAGCCTCATGACGAAAACCATTTGTGAGTACTTTCTTTGTTTCCAGGAGAGCCTAGAGAGAATGTTCACTTTATAAGTGATTTAGCTGAAGACTTAATTTGTATTTGTGTCATTAGGACTGTGTAAGAGCCATTTGAAAGAAGCAAATATCCACACACATCTGTCCCATAGTGTGGTATGGAATGAGTGTAGCATGGATCGGTATATACTGTAAATTGTTCCATAATGAGTCATGGATTAGCTGGGGCTGCTTCAAACAGAACATTCCTCAGGGCTAAGGTAAAGCTGTCTTTAACTGAGACTTATCTGGAAAAGAAAAGAAAAAGGAGCATTCAGCTGCTTACGTGGCTTGCACTGGGGTATATTTAAGCTGCTCTTCATCATCTTGTAATGTTGGATAATTGTTTCAGCATAGTTCTGTAAGCCACTTGAATAGAAAATGCGGTCAAAATATGTCCTTAAAGAAAATTAGCTGATGGTCAGTAAAATATTGGTAACAAAATAACAATTTCTCTACCTTCTCAAGACACTTTGAAAAGTTAAGTGTTCGGTTACCCAATCACAGGAGTAAGGGTAAGAACCTTTCTATAGGCTGATTCTTAATGGTCATTCTCAAGTACAGTGAAAAATTAAAAGGAAAAGATACTTAAAGATGAAGAAAAATTTCAGGTATCATCTCAGAGTTACAAGTAGCATCTTCAACTTACAATCAGAGAAGGATCAGACTTAAGGGAAAAAATAATACATTTCTTTTTTTATACGGTGCTCAGGTAGCATCCTTTGAAAACACATTTTTACCCAAGAAAAATGATCTTGTATCTTTCTTATCATCTTCTGAGCTTCAGTGGCGTAAGGTAATAATTAAAATTGGCCCTTCATGGGAAAAAATGTGCAGAAAAAAAAAATCAGCATATCATCATCCGGCTTTGCAGCTTTGCTAACTCCACTTCCCCAATGCTTGGATGAAGACCACAGGCTCATGGCTACATTTCTCTGCCAACAACAGGAAAAAATTTGGAAAAATTCACAAAAAATCTGGGATTTTAAAACATTCTGTAGAAAGCAAGAAAAAGTGGTCATGAAAGGTTATAAACTTTTGGATACTGCTGAAAACATTTCTATTGCCTTAAGAAAGAAGGTAATGAGAATATATCTGAATATTTAAATCAAGATAAATGAGGGTTTTATCTGTATGGTGCCCAACACTTGAGAGAGAAATCTAGCACAGCAAACTATCTCACGGGTTAAATCCAGTTCCTCATAATGCCAGCCACTACATCACACAACCCTTTCAAAATCGCACTAATTCCTTTCAATAAACTGAATGACAGATATTTTGTCATCAAAAATACACTGTTTGAAAATACACTAACCCTTTTGCTTATTCATACATGAGTGTAGTGTTTGAACTTTTCAGTTTCAGCTCAGTAGACAGTTCTGTTGATGAATCTGAATCAAACAATGCTTCATATACCAAGCAGAGTGCATTGCATTAACTTAGTTTCAAGGTGACAAGGAAATTAATTATAATGATTGAGTCTGCATTATGAAAAAATAATGTTGAAAACTCCTAGCCAGATGGTAATACTCAACAGCAGTATTCTAAAAACTTAGTGGGGATCAACTACCATCACAGAAAGAGAATCTGTGGAAATACATTCAGTCTTTTAGATGTGTTTTTTCAGCATATTTGTAGATGCTATCCAACACTTTGCCAAGACTGAGGCCCTAACTCATCCTTCTTCAACTTCTTCTCATCCTACCTCTAGGAATTTCACTTATCTATCCCATCTAGTTCAGGGAAAAACACAAAGAAGTGCAATGAAGCGGCTCTACTGTGGAAGATTTCTTCAAGAACAGGCTATACACATTTCCAGTTAGAAGAAAGCCATACATATTTTCCAAAGATCTTTAGCATTGCAGTGGGATCCCTTTCAGATTTCCAGCAGCAGTCTACTTCTTCAGAAACCTTTAATCATCTTCACTGTTGGCAAGACATCTGTTGCAAGTTTTGAAAATCCGAGAATGAAAAAGCTCATAACTCTACAGAATTCACTAATAGAAAGTGAGAAATAAAACCTGCACAATATTACTTGAAACTTCAAAATGTGCTGATAATAAATGGAGTCTGGCTAGAAAGATTCGGGAGTTGAAGCTCCACAGTAAGCATCTCCAGAGCTAGGCAAATTAGTTCTTATAAGAATCTAGGAATCTACCTACGCTGCAACCTCTGTCCGAACCCCAAAAAAAGGTCAAAAGTTACTTTTTATTCATGTAAAGAGAACTTTCTGTCTTGTCGCAAAGATATTCATTTTCTTCTCTTCTCTTATTCTACATCTTCTCCAGTTGTCCTAGAACCTGCTACTATGAACCACAGTGCACTTCCTGCCAGGTGAAGTTCAGTGTTCCCAGAAAACACTACTCGAGAAAGGTAGGTTAAAAAAGGCAGAACCCCAAAATAAAAGAACTTCAAAATCAGTAATACCTAGAAACTTCACAGAAGTTCTTGCACTCCTGCATCAGAAAATATAGGGCGTGTATGGTCCCTGTGAGTTGGAGAGGTGCTGATAGCATCTGAAAAGAAAAAAAAAAAAAAAATCACATTCAGGATTGCTAAAGAAAGACTGTTTCAGACCTTTCACAATTAAGAAAGCTGACATAAAAATTCTGAAGAGGTTCTAATCTTCACCCAAATGGCTCCTATTTAAAGACCTTTGTGAGCAATTCTACACTGCTGGGAGTTTCCACATTGTAAGACTGTGCTCAGACCTCTCACCACTGCTGGTCCTATGCTCTGTAACTATGAAAACCAATAGGGTTTGAAATTTTATCCAAGTAATGTTTGCAAATAACATTTTACATTATTGAACAGTTGTGAGTTAATTTCTACATAAAATAGAGTTTAAAATCATATAGATGTTGACAAACTCAAATGCTACAGTTGACTCAAACAATAAGCCTCCTGAGTTTTGGGCACTGAATCAAAATTTAACCCAAAAAAAAGCAGAAACTTTTTCAGCACCTTGTAAACCATGTGTGTAGCTGTCAAAAGAAGAAGTGGGTAAGGTCATGTCTTCCTCTGTCCAGAAAAAGAAGGAACCTTCTCACCCCTGTGGCAACAGCACGGATAGCATAAGGGAGAATATTCCCACTTCTAAAGAGAGAAAAGTTAAAGAGGAACCTTCTATTTCTTGTATTACATAAATCTAAACCTAAAAATCTAAATTTTTATTTTAACAAAACAGTGAAAAAAGGATCAAAATTGTAGACCTTTGTAAGCAGATTTAAAAAGGGATCTAAAGAAGTATACATTTCTTTGCTTAAAAAAATACAAAAAAATGTTACTTAGATAGCACATTGGAATATAAACACAAATGTGTATTTATAATACATATTTTGTATAAATACATGCACAGTTATGTATTAATAGATAAGCGCACATACTACAGATGTAGTAGAGTGAAGTATTTTTAATGCAGATGATAACCAGACTTACCTTTATATGATGTGATTTATAGAAGCAGAGAACAGCAAACCAGAAAACATTTAGTTATTTGCACCAACACATGCAGAAACAGATACGGACCAGTCAATCTGCTATGTGCACTCACTGGTGTGCCTGTGATGATTCAGAAATGAAAATAGGGATTCAGATAAATCTGGGCAAGAACTAATTTGTCTGCCTCATGAAACTTTTAAGTATCTGAAGACTGTTAACGTTGTACCAGGACCCTGAACAACGTCACAAGACCCTCAACATGTCTGCCAATAAAATAGCAGAGGGACAATGGCAGAGGGAAACTTTTCCATTATTGCTTTGCTCCTCAGAGAAGGGAGCTAAATTTTGGACACTAACAGTCTATGGACGTCATCTATACAGTGGACTTCAGATAAAGCCTTTTCCAAACCTGTTGAATGACATATATAGTGTGTAAGATTCAAACTGGAGCCGTTCTCCACTCCTTTTCACCCAGGATAGTCAGAAAGCCCTTAGATGACAGTCTACCAAGCCTCAAGTCTTTGGTTTCTCAATTGAAACACGTTCAGAGCTAAGGTACCAGTTTTGGTGGATAGAGTCAGAAAGCATTAGGCCATCAGTAAAGATTTGGTCATCCTTTCCACCTCTGAGAAGTGTGAAGCTAACCATTATACTGCTTGCTTATTTCTGCCCTGGGATGCCACTCTGGATAACTGCTCCAGATGAGGTACCAAGGAAAAAAACGTGACTAAAATATACCCAGTGAATCTCTCATGACAGGTCCAACCTGGTAACCCTTTGGTTTTGACCCTTCCTAACACTTGTGGTGAAAATCAGTTGTTTCAGATGTGAAAAAGTTAGATGGGCAATAATGAGGGCAAGTCTGAATAGGCAAATAACTAGGGCTTCACTCAGTTTCCCTTACGTGTGGAGCCAGTTTTGAAACTTACAGGCTGTACCCATTGATAGGTAATGGCTTGGTTCCTCCTTGGTCCAGAAAAAACATCCTCATTTCAACTGCTGACTGATTAAAACAGTATGACCAAATGGCTAACAGGATCCCACTGTAGATGCAGTCTCCAAATTCCCTTTTGTGTGCCCCTTAACAGGTAAATCAACCTTCAGCTCTGCATAAGCCATGGGATACAAAAGCATTGTGTGCAACTGTATAAAAGAGCCCTTTGCAATCTCAAATGAGACATTGCCAATCCTCTGTTAAATTTCATGTGATAATTTAAAACACATGTAAGCAGATGAATGGTTTTAAATTCTTTTGGATTCTACTATAAAGACAGCATGCCATCAATTGCAGTAACTGCTTTAACATGCAGAAAATGACAATAGACTGTGATCCCTGAAGTATAGCAGTGATTAAACATTTGAGGGGGCAGGAGTATTTTCTTGCTTAAACTTGTGTCCCTCCTAAAATTTGTAGCCTAGGCCACTGTCGTAAAGGATGGTGATCACAAATGAGAGGCAGGTACTAAGGTGATAGAAAATACTAAGAAAGGGAAATGTTCACACACCACTTTGCTTCCCAAGACAGATCAAGTATATAACTGACTTTACTTATAATGTCTAATTCAGCTACACTGAACGTTTCTGAGATACTACTTTGCATCTACTATCCATTCACTTGATGTGACAATCATATAAAAAAAATATAAGTAGGAAGATTCCAAGCACTTACCTTTATGAGTTTGAAGGCTAAATAAAAAAATCCTAGTACATAAAAACTCAAGTGTACAACTTTACATCTCACATCCTTCATTGCTAAATTCAGATTCAATTCTTGAACTGAGTAATTCTCAAATTACAAATGAAAAAGGTGCTACTCAGAAATGGAAGGACAGATACATATACAGGCAGCTACAAAACCACAGAAGGTACTCATCCAGATTTGTGAAAGGTGGCACAAGTTAGTAGCAAAATAAATTTCATGCACAACAGAGCTCTATAGGTGCTACCAGGGCAAGAACAATAGTAGAAAGAGCGTTTGGGTATTTTAGCATTGTGTCATCTAACATAAACACCTGCAACATGTCTATGCTATCCCTTTATCACTTCCACTATAACCAATGTAGCTGCTCTCAGAGTGAAACAGTTTTACCATACTGCCATTGTAAAGCAAGCTACAATGTTGAAAAAAAAAAAAAAAAAAAAAAAGCTAATGGTACATTTATTTGAAATTGATAACGTTTCAGAACTTCAACTTTAAAAAAAAATCTCACAATACAAATAGATGCTTCTTACAGAGCAAACACATCATATAATAAAATACGTGACCCCAACAACAATGCTTTTATGCATTCATCTGAGAGCCCTTGATCCAAAATGAACCCAGTTAGATTGAAACAAACCAAGCATATAATTAAGGATTTCTCTCTTCTAGCTCTCTATATTAAAGAGCAGGATAACACATCTCTGAAGGCAGAAAGCTCTTCCAAGCTTCAGGGTGACACTCAGTTATAAATGTATGGAGATTTCCCTTTCCATATTGCATAAAGAAAAATAATCTTTCACAAACAAGTCTCTTGTCATGTCTCAGATCAAACAAATGCAAACTCTATTTCCATTCTAAAAAAGACAGAAACACAGAAATGTTTCTGTCACCAGAGAAGAAACAAAGAACATCCACATTAATCTACTGGGAATGACTGCACATGGTTTCTTCTGAGTCAAAGCAGAGTTCTCCTGAGCCCATGGCTTAAACAATACCAGTATCCCACTTTCAACACAGCCCCGGCCTGAGAAGGCTCTTGCTGGATTGGTGCATGACTCCTAAAGGCAGCAGCTAGCTCACAAGCATCTATTGTCTCTCCTTCATCCCTTGATGTTCTCAGACCACAGGAAGGATAAAGGACAATACAATGGCAGAGTAACCCCCTAAGGCCACCATTCAGGTTTCACAGGAAGACATTTAAAACAAAAGAAAGACCACGCTAACAAAGAATGTGAAAACAAATATCTGCATGTTCAGGTGGTGTCTTTGGTTTTATCTAGGCTAAAACACCAGAGTAGAAAAGCATTGACTGTAACTTTTTAAAAACAAATCTTGGGCTAACAAGTAGCATCCATAAGAGGGGAAAGTTTCCTCTACCAACCTGTGCAGCTAAAAACGTTAGAGCATGGCCTGTATGTCATATGTAATGTTATGCTAAACTTTCCAACACCTGTTTTAGCCCAATTTTCACAATGGTTTCACCAACACTTCTAGCACAGGGATAAATATTTTTATAAAGAATAAATGGAGAAAGAGATCTACTGAAAGGCAACCTCCCCGGTAGATAGGATTAACTTTATGAGTGATTTTATAATGGTGGTTAAAAAAAAAATGGTCTGATTGGGGTAGCTTAGCAAAAAGGCTTACATTTTGTATTGTGCCAAGATGCTCAGTAGACATACCTGGCTTTGTTTCTACATACACAAGATTGCAATATTCTCACACTCCGTAAGTATGCGTGCATCATCCCGATGTAGGTGAGTGCTCAGCCAGAAACAGTAAAGCAGTTTGGTGACTAGCTGGAATCAGGAAGCATTTTTGAGGCTTGGCCATATCTGCAAAAACAATTTTTTTTCAGACAACAGGCTGCAATTAGAAAAGAGATATTCTGAAGGGATTTCCAAAGAGCATTAATCCAGTCTTAAATGGGGTTCAGCTTTTTTTCTGCATAGGGATTTCCAAAGAGCATTAATCCAGTCTCAAATGGGGTTCAGCTTTTTTTCCGCATTTTCCACTGAAATGCTAATTTTAACAAAGCTTTGAGAAACCTATAGGATGGTGTAAATTACCTTTCCAATTGACAGAATGAGATTTAGAAAGAGTTGTTGTCAGCATGCTGCAACCCATGTGTCATGGCTTTAAGGGCACTTGGCAATTAGCAGCATGCAGCCTCTCAACTCTCTCCTCCCCTCCTGTGGGGTGCGGAGGAGAACTGGAAGAACAAAAAGGTAAAAACCTTGTGGGCTGAGTTAAGGACAGGGAGAGCTCACTCACCACTTACGGTCACAGGCAATTTAATTTGTTAACAATCAAACACAGAGCAAGATAATGAAATAAAGAACTACATCTTAAAAGGGCACCTCTCCCCCACCCCTCCCTTCTTCCCGCCCCCAAAAGCTTTGTTTCTGGTTTCTCTGCCTCCCCTCCACCCCCCATCCCACAGTGCAGGGCAGCAGGGAATGGGGGTTGCAGTCGGCCCATCACATGTTCTGCTGCTCCTTCCTCCTCAGGGCAGGGCTCCTCACCCCCTCCCCTGCCCCAGCGTGGGCTCCCTCTCACAGGAGGGTACTTCACAAACTGCTCCAATGCCAGTCCTTCCCAGGGGCCACGGTTCTCCAATAACTGCTCCAGCGTGGGTCTCTTTGATGGAGCCAAGGCCTACTTTAGGCGCAGCCACCTCCTCCAGTGTGGTACGGGCGGCAGTGTGGGATCTGCTCCACCATTACATCTCCAGGAGCTATCTGTCAAGTTCCATCGGCTGCACAGGGACAATGTGCGGCACTATGTTCTTCACCACGGGCTGCAGGAGAATCTGTGCTCCAGCACCTCCTCCCTCTCCTTTCTCTTCACTGACCTTCACGTCTGCATAGTTGTCCCTCTTGCATCCCTCTCCTCTCTCTGTCACAGGTTCTTTTGCTGGCTCCTGAGAAA
>NW_010105210.1:47629-93471 GCF_000699245.1 Pterocles gutturalis | reverse complement strand
TGTGTCATTTCTGAGAACAGAAAGAATCAAAACTCCAAATTAGCTTTCCAGCAATGCTCAGCAGCAGTTGGAAGATTTTGAGCCACTTAAAACACTTCCTTTAAGAATGTTTCCTTAGTGTCTATTTTTTTTTCCCCTCAGATCACTCTAATTCAATCAACAGTCACCTAATTTACTGCATGAGTTAACTTCACATACAAATATTAACATAGGCGAATCTGAAAGCACCACACAGCCCTAAAGTGATTCAAGGCACATTTTTTCTGCAAGGATGCTGGTCCTTCCAGCACACAAGGGAGGACTAGGGGGTGCTAATTGGAGCCCAGGAGTGGAGTCTAACTGTGAGTGGAGGCAGAAGAGGCCTCAGAAAAGGCCCTCACTCAGGTCTGCTGTTCTGGCCTCTGATTCTCCTAGGTAGCTCCTACTGTGGTAGCTAAAAGCAAATGTGGTGATTTTTGTCCACCACCCTCAAGGACGCAAATTCTTTCTTTTTTCTTGGTGTCTGAAAAACAGAAAAATCCTTCTTTTGTCAAAACATTCAAACATTCAGCTTCAACGCACCACTGGCATTTCTGCTCTGGTCACGGCATGTGTACAGTATAATGATGCTTTCTCTGTAAATTACACAGAGCTGTACTCTAGCTGCAGTGACAGGTTCACACTCTGACGAGTTGCCCTGATTTCTACATAAGCTACAAAAATAAGGTTGATGAATAGGGTGAGGAGCATGAAACTAGGGTGGGAGCCTGAAACCAAGCCCAGAGGTAAAACACAGCAGAACATCTAGAGAAAACACCCTGACACTGAAATAACACTATGACACTTCCTCTCCTGTCCCCTTCTATCAGTGTTCAAGACTACTGTCTGGGAAGTGGTAGCACAATAGGTAACTGGTGATCACCCTCATGTTGTCAACAAAGTAGAATGTGGAGATATGCACGCTTTGGGCCACAAGGCCCTGTCTGGTTCTTTAGTGTAAAGTAAATGTATAAAACTTGTTTTTAAAGTGTCATTGTCAAACAAGGAGAAAGTTCCTTGGAAATGCTGAAGTCCATCAATATCTCACAACTTGGAACCTGCCCTGCACTTTCTTCCTCAAAGGGGGAAAGAGCTGGTTTGTGAGAAGGCCCTACAGAGCGCGTGGCTTTCACTCTGTTGTGGAGCTCTTGTAATAGATATGAGCAGCCAGCCCACTCTTGGTGAAAATGATTACAAGCTCACCACAACAGATAGTGTTAGAGAACAACAGAAACAAAATATAAAATAGAAGGGGGAAACAGAGCGGAAACACCTAAGAACCACTGCAGAAAGGAGGAAAAAACAAAAAAATGTTACATGATCACAGGAAACAGAGCGGAAACACCTAAGAACCACTGTAGAAAGGAGGAAAAAAAAAAAAATGTTACATGATCACAGACAGGATTCAAACACACAAACCGTAAACTATTAGTGTCTGAATCAGCTAGAGAGTTAACTCAGGAATTTTAGCTGTATGCCAAGAAAACCAAAGCCTAAAGTCACTTGTGACTTGCAGAGCAAGACGCGAAACAGCTGTTGAGCTTGTGATGATCTTCTAGCTAAATGACTCATCCATAGCTTTTTAATCATCCTTTTTATTCACAGTCGCTGCTTTGAATTTTATAATTAGTGGCTGTCATCTGCCATCTTTGACCTGTTAATGATCTGGCATGTCCAGCTTTCATGAAGCAATTTCTTTTGAGTTCAATTGGTCCTCAGTGATAGATACCATATATCAAAATTTACCATAGAACTGATGCAGAGCAGCCCCCTTTTTGGTAGTTGCACCAGACAAATCAAGGAGTGTATATAAAATTCTACCTGTGCAAAAGATCAAGTGCCCACTGCATCTGTCTGTTCTTGATCATTTTTTAGGTATATTGTCCAACGCAGACAGATAACCTTGCATTTCAAGTTTCACCCCTTCTTATCAGAATAATTTTTCAAAATTCTTTATCAACATGGAATTAGGTCCTGGGTCCGGGATTTTTCTTAAGTGTTTGGGCATGTTACTAGGATTGGGAACATAACAGTATTTCATACAGGGGTCAGAGAAAGACTTGGAAAGATTAGATTCCTTTGCTTAACAGAAACCACAAAGCAGACAAACTGTCAGAAATCCTGGGAAATTATAAAACGATTCTCCCTTTTGGTTCTCAGCCACACCCAAGCTCCAGTTAGGAAAACCGCTTTCTTCTTTAAGCAGCCCTGAGTTCTAAGATGTTCTTATCTAGGTGATTGACTCAAACCAATACAGCTTCACATCAGAGGTCGAAAACAGAGTAGCAAAGCAACTAGCCAATTCACTTGATTCTCTGCGAGGCCCCACATAGGACAGGAACCCCTCCATCTGCTTCCACAGACAGAGTTCTATATCCAAGGTTGTTGGCAGACCACACTTTCACAAACATTACCTCCACTTAGGTTGTACTTGTATCTGATATTCCTGTAGTAATTATCCTTCTGGCTGTACTTTAAACTTAATTCAAATAGACAGATGAAGACATTGAAGTTGTATAAATGGATGCTGCAAAAGAAGTGTGCTGAGGACCTCTACATTTTTGGATAGGGTTTTGGCAAATGTCCTGATTGCAAGCACAATTTCTTTAATGTTCAAATTATGTTCTCTTAATGGCATTTGCCCTCAGTACATCGGCTGTAATTTACAAGCTGTAGAGCTACAAATCCAGTTTGTGCCTGCTACTGTAGGTATTATTGCTCTATTAATACCTATTAAGTCTCTGAAATATATTAACATTCACATGCAACACATTTTTCATGCAATGTTGCAGGCTAATGCATATTAAATAAAACGTCTAAAAGTCAGGAAGCAAATGACAGTGTCTAGAATCAAAAAAGGAAAACCAAAAATCTAAATGTGTTTCAAAGACATTATTACATTTGCGCCCAACAGGAAGCTAACAGGAATTTGTAGAATAACAACACTTAAAAACACATTGCTGTCAGTATTAGCAAGTAAAATAAAATCCAAAACAACTGGAGGGTTAGCATTTGTATACCTAACATTTCTAGAAGGTATAAATAAAATCTCATGCCTCATTGAGTGCTAAAAAAACTTAGTAATGTCCCTAAATTATGTAAATAAAAACTGACATTTTAGCAAGTATGACTTACACCAGGTTTTTGAGTCCATCTGATGGCCCTTTGGAACGCCTGCAGCTTCCCAACTAACAGAGAACAAAATAAGCATCTTTTGAGTCAGCAACTTATCTACTATAAGTAAGTGACCAAGTAATACCCCAAACAGAAAGAACTACACAGAAAGATTTTGACTACACAGGTCTGAAAATAATGATGATATAATGAGCCTAATTGGACCAAGTACAGCCAAAGTGAGGAGGGAAAGGTGTGTGCGTGAGGAAGATAGCAGACTGCAGTAGTTGTGAATTTCCAAGATAAGAGACTGAAACGACACAGAGATCAGATTTTACTTGCCAGTTTCATGCATTGTGGAAAATGTATGGCTATACAGAATAAGAATGAAAGAATACCTGACGTGGATTTTCTAACTTCTGATCCCATGTATACATAGAAACCGATCAAATAACATACAGCTCATCAAGAAAAAGTCAGGGAGTGCTGTGTACCAATGGATGACACTTTCCAAGCAGCATGGCTGGAAGACAGGAAGCCTGCAGTCTGCGTTCATCCCAACAGTCATTACAGAGAGAAAGCACATTTCTACGGGATCACTAGAGCTGAATGTTTCCAAATGCCTCTAATGCCACCTCTGAGATTCTAACTCCACAAACAGAAAAAAGAAAAAAGAAAAAAGACAAACAACGAAGTAATGAAAGCAATACAAAAGGAAGCAGTATAAATACAAGAGCTGTTATTAATACATTGAAAATATTGTCTTCAATACAGAGATACAGCTTACTTTGCCGTACTTCCCCTATCTAATAAATAAAGTTGAGTAGGAGATAAGCATTCATATTGTGGTCATTGCTTTAGCGGATTACAGGCAATCTTTCTCTCTTGGACCTCTGAAATGCTACCAATTCCCCTCTGTTTGTGGGTTATTTGCAGTTTCATAAAAATACATTTCAGCAATAAAAGACCAAATTGTGGCAGAATTCTTGATTTTATGTTTTGTAGATTTCTTTCTCACAATACTATCCTTTGTAGAAAGTTTTCTAGGATACAAGCAGCTAGGACAAAAAAGACAGATTTAATGGCTACTGCAAGGAAGTCCTATTTAAATAGCATATTTCACGATTCACATAAATTTTATCTATTTGTTTCAGTGGAGCACTGTACCATTTCCCCTTTACCACTGAATAAATTAAAAAGAAAGTAATTCCATTTCTAGTCAGTACCATCTAGAAAGATTATCACATAGGAGCAGTTATGCAGTTAGAATTTTCACAATCAAAAAAACTGTCCCAATGTCAGCCTGCAGGGTTGCCTCATATTCCTTCATGACTATTGTATATATGCTGACATCCACATCAGTGATTAAAAACTAAGTTTAGCAGACCAGTTATAAATTTCTGGACTTTGCAGATCAGCTATAAGCTCATAACAAAACTTCACAGAACCACAGAATGGCTGGGTTTGGAAGGGATCTCTGACGGTCATCTGGTCCAACCCTCCTGCTCAAGCAGGGCCACCTAGAGCTGGTTGCCTGGGACCATGTCCCGATGGCTTTTGAATATCTCCAAGGATGGTCACCCTGACAGTAAAAAAGTGATTCCTGATGTTCAGAGACAACCTCCCGTGTTTCAGGCTGTGCCCATTGTCTCTTGTCCTGCCACCAGGCACCACTGAAAAGAGCCTGACTCCATCTTCTTTGTACTCTCCCTTCAGGTATTTATACACATTGATGAGATCTCCTCAGCCTTCTCCACTCTAGGCTGAACAGTTCCAGCTCTGTCAGCCTTTCCTCATAGAACAGATGCTCCAGTCCCTTAACAGTTTTCATGGTCCTTCACTGTACTTTCTCCAGTGTGTCCACATCTCTCTCGTGCTGGGGAGCCCAGAACCGGACACAGCACTAGGTTGCTAGTGCCAGTACTAGGGCATCCAGGCAATCAGCTGCATCAAAACCAGCTATGAATGATGGCAAAATGCAGCCTTATATCACTGCATTTCTGTTTCTGGATTTTATTTTTAAATAAATTATTAACTGTTGTGTAACAGAACTTGAAAGTGAGTCAAGCTCATAGAAGCTAAATTTTATCTTCTCTTCAGGAACACATAGAAAAGGTTCTTTTTTCAAACACATAAATAGTTACAAGAATATCTTAGATGCATGATCTCCATTTTGACAGAAGAAAACATGTAATTGCTAAAATTCAAGTCAAAGAGTCAAGAGACTTCGACGCTACAGCTTGGAATGAAATAGGTCCATAACAAATTCTCAAGAACCTGCTGTTCTCATCCATGATATGCCATGTTTCACTCAGCAAAAACTTCCATCAGAATTCTGGTCCATGGGTAAAAGAGCTAAGCTATTGCTAGCTGCTCTGTCTCTTTGTACAGCTTTTGCATCTGTAAGATAAGAATCTTGATCTTTACCTTGTTTAGGTGTTAAGATATTTAGTTCATTCATGTTTATAAAGTGCTTCAGAGCCTTAAAAGGAAAGCTGTACAGGAATGCAAGTTACTATTAAGTTCTCCCATGTGTTACAAAAATACAGTTGTCTTCTCACATCTAAACAGAACTGGTATTGCTAGGCTCTCAAATGAAACAATGACATTTCAAAACATTTACCATGATTTCCAGACTTCTTCGCTCTTCCTCCACCTACTTCATCCCAGTGACACAAAGTAATCATCTTCACCTCTCTCTAAAACTGAATGAAAAAAAAACGCAGAAAACTTCTTCAAATATGAAAATAATATTAAAACACCTAACAACCTGAAGGCTTTTTATAAACACACAAATGAGTCAAAGCTACAGGATGTTAGTTCCTACCATTAAGGGTATTTAAGCTTTAATATTTTACTTGGTAATGAAGCAAACATGTAGAATAATTATTGTCAAGCAATTAACACATTTTAGTGAAGAGGAAATCTATCATTTGCTTTAGGAAAAAAGAGCAGTATGTGCTACAGTGACGGTTACAGAAATTCAGTCCAAAATTCACTGTGTTTTCTTTTATAGATTATGGTGAAATATGTTTTAGGATGCCCTTCAATACTTTTAAGGTTTATTTGAATTCAGTGCATTGGGCTTGTCTCTTTGAAGCACAAAACAGTGAACATTTGCAATGTGCAGTCTTGATAAACAGGAATGAGACCAGACAGGGCAAACAAGCACACATTCAAAAAAGATGGGCAACCCCTCTTCATTAAACAAGATACAGCTGGTTGCCAAGGACATTTGGCTGAAGAACTAACAATGTCCTCTGGATCTTTCTGATGTGTACAAAGGAATAGTGTAGCTACAGAGAAATACACAAAATCAAAGAACACATCTCAGAAAATAGCCTGAGGAAATGCATCTCTCCCCTGCATGTCAGTATCCTATCTTCCCTTCATAGGCTGACAAAAACAAGGAAGGAATACATGAAGCAATTGAAACAGAAGGTGATAAAAGGTTAGGTTAAGAATTGATTCAAAATTAGAATTAAAGCTTGGATACCATAATGGTTGGGTACAGCTTGGGTTTATATGGAGATGATCTTTTTCCACTACAAAGAACTCTAAGAAAATTCCTTTTGATTGGAAGCTATGCATACTTTCCAGGCATCCTGCAAAAGGGCACAGTCAACTGCCAAAAAATGCCTTAACACCCCATGGCAGCTTCAACAAAGTCAGTCTCCCCTGAACACTCACTAGGATAGTCTGTGTGCTAGGTGTTTGCTCACTGCTCTAGCTCTCTATTGCAGCCTGCCTGTTTTTTCTGTTACATTGGTAAGAAACAGCTGCAATAATTCCTCCTCCATGGGAATTCCTTGATCTCTAGATTCTAGAACAATGTATCCTGATCTTTTGTATGTGACCTCAGTGCTAGATGCACCAATGCAAAGGTCACAGGGTTCAGAAAATGCATAGAGTCTCATTTTTGGAAAAAATAAGGTTGCCCTCCTTATAGTAAGTATTTAGTGAGTATGGAAAGTCTCATGTCTCAACAAATGAAATTGTAGAGAGGTAGTCTGATCAGATATTCAAACTGCTCCACAATGTATAATGACTTCAGCAGAACAGTGCTGAATTATTATTGTTGTGCTTTGCATTTGCTGGACATTTTCAATAGCTTTCCCACAATTCTGCTCTGTCAAGTAGACTCAGTTTCACCTAGTGAGATGTGAATACAAAGTGAGTTTCCTATTAGTAAAAAAGGTTTGTCCCGACCAATTTCCACTAGCATTTCTCTCAGCAGTCAATTCTTTCTAAGAAAAGGGCTATGAGAAGTAAGTTCGTTGCTGATTAACCTGTTCAGGAACACATTATTTTTCATTGTCCATTATTTCTTCCCATCAGGAACACCTATTTCCATTCATTCCATAATTATTTTCCAATTTAAAAAAATCACTATTAGTGCATTAGCATTTAATAATGAACTCTCAGGAAAAATTCTCTCTGACAGACAGAGGGCAGGTCACTCAAGGCAAAGCTCTAATCGACTGCCAGGCTTCCTTATTCAGAGAGGGTATTCAAACTGTATGTAAAGGAGAATGGGAAATGTCTGTCTCAAAGAAGAGAAGATGACAAATAGGTCAACATTAATTTAAGCCTCACTGACGATATCTTTAAAAATAGCTGTCTGCAGTTACAACATAATTTAAGACCAACAGATTGCACTGTAAAGCTTTACAAAAGTCTCTGGAGTTCACTGTGCTGCTGCTGGCTCCTACACGTCTTCAGACGAGGACCATTCATACCAACACTGCTAATAGGTGAAAAAATGGTCAGTGCAGCTTCTGCTTGGCACACTGATGTCTTCAGTTTATTTTCATTGGCTGCATTTGGACTACAAATGAATTGCAACAGATACTAGATACATAACCTATCAGGCATATGCTGCGTCATCGGCTGGGGGCCAGAGCATCAGACCCACTACATCAAACTGACATGTTCTGCCAGCATTCACCATCTTGTATAATTCCATTGTATTATGACCTGACTAAGAAAAGGTAAAGAATTAATCATCATGATCAAGCTCAAGAAATGTAAACATTTGATTCCAGATACTATTAATTAAAACAAACTTTTAAAAAACCCTTGTAAATGAAGTCAATTAACATTGTTTGGACTACTCTATTTATTGTTTCAATTATTGTATTTATGTAGTTGTAGAACATACACATACCGCACTGTGGAAGAAACACAAAAAGGTTGTCTATGGGACAACTCCATCCCTATGCTGCCGGAGGACCAGGTAGAAAAGACGAGAAAACTTTAAGTAGGCTAACAGAGCAAATTATCTGACCTGCCAAGCTCCAATAATATGTCCTCATAGTCAACATGATCTTTTTAAGTAGCTAGAAGCAGTAATAGTCAAACTATTCCTCATGGAGCCCTGCTATCAAGGATCCAAGATACCCACAGGCTGCTGGAACACCACACTTTATGGGCATGTTCCACTCAGTTCACAAAGCCAGGACTCTCTTCCCACCTGTCAGCACTGCACCAGATGCACAGGCAGCGAGTCCTAAGTATTCAGACCACATCTTTGGCAAAGAAACTAATTTTCTGTCTTGTACGGCGGATCTGCTGTTTTTATCTTTTCCTCTTATCCTACTGTGGCACTGTTTGCTGCTCAGACAGAGCTATCTGACCACTTGTTCAGCCATGTGGCCACACACTCAGCAACTACAATTCACCATTTTGGCAAGCACTGAAACATTCTCTCTTAAATGCTGATCACACACCAGCTAGACCATGCTGAACACACTTTAGCAACAAGGCCTTCTTCTCAGACACATGGGAATATTGCCACTGTGTGAATGACTTATACCTTTTCAGTGCATTGAGAGAAGCACACAGGATACAGGAACACGAGTCAGTGCATTTTGAAAAGTTCTGAAAGCTGTGACCGTGTAGGTCTGTGATACAGCAGCACCATTGCTAACCACAGGCTATAAGCTTTGCACTGAATTTGCAAGGCTTCAGGCCTGAGGCTTGTCAGCCTTGCTCTGTCTGAATATGTCTTGACCTGCCTGCAGCTTTGTTTTATTTGCTGTAGCTGTGCTTGCAATTCCTCTGACCAGTTGTGTACCTTTAACTTGTTTTGGTTTTGTTTATCTTTGTATAGTACAACAATAATTTTATACAGCTAGCAGTAAAAAGCAGTCACTCTATGCAGACTGAGATACTTGTGACTCTCATATAATGACATAGTATGAAGAGAAATAGTCCTGGTCTGACAGCAGAGGCCTTCAGAAGTGCAGACAGGATATAGATAGGGGAGTACAGGTATGGGATGATAAGATGAAGCACAGACTTGGCACTGGTGACTATAAACAACTCAGCCATGATCTGTAAGAAAATGCAGACCTGGACAAAGCTGGGTTTAGGAGTAGCTAAGAGAACAAAGTCAGTACATGTAAAATGCACCATACTTTATAAATCCAGACGTATCATGGAGCTGTAGACCAAAGGAGAAATGGCAAAACTGTAAAAGTCTGTTAGCAAATGCATAAAAATGATCCTGCATAAAAATAATCCCAAGTGGTAGCTCCTGGAGTGAGGAAGAAGGAATCATTGATATGAACATCCTATTCCTCCTGGCACAGGACTCTAGATGCTGACAACTCACGGTAACTCCCCCAACAGAACAAAACCCCTGACCTTGGGACACAGAGGAGCGGTGAAAAGGTGAGCATAACCCCCCCAAAACGGGGAGAAGCTAAGTGCTTGTAAAGCAATTTTAACTGCATTATTATTCTTTCTTTTTCTGCAACACATCTAGACTAATAATGGTTCTTTAATTTGACTGCTAAGATTTCAACTATACTAATTAAAAAAATAATGGATATATTTTACAAATATATTCACACATACATAAAAACGTGTGCTTCCTCTTTGTAAACAAGATTTTGAATCTAGCAGACTACTGATTCCAACGCTGAGGTTAACTCCCAACACTATCTGTATTTGCTTACATTGCACCAATGGAGACAGAGGCAGACAAAAGACAGTACTGAAGCAAGTCTGAATTTTGAGCAAAACTGAGTAAGTCTAGTTACAGCTTAAGTCAGGGAACATGTTCTGATTGATGAAATCAGAAACACAGTACTGCTGGGAAAGAAAGAGGTTAGGTCAAAATAGGACAGTGGACAACTAGTTTGATTATGGAAGCAAAATCTTAATAGGTGTAAGTTTTTTGTTTGTTAGGAAACTTGAGAACTCAAATGCCAAATATTTTAAAATCACTAGTTTTCTCATTATGATTCTCGCCATCTGCTGTTGAGAATGGTTGAACAGAGAGTATTCATATGTTTTAGTTTCCTGCAACTCAAGAAAAAAAAAATTATTAGAAGACCATTCTTTCCAGTTGCTGTTGTCTACCTAGAGAAATTAAATTATTATACTTTCAGTTGAGAAGTTTTTAAATTCAAATGCATGGTGAATTCATACAGTCAAAACCAAACATTCTCAAGTGGTTTCCTCTTTTCATATCTCCTGAAATGTATTAATTCAGAATTGCCAGTTCTTCCTAAAGGCAGGCCAGAATTCATACATGCTAAAATTATGTACATTATTCAGTTTGGGGAAGTCACTGCTAGAAACAGTCTTGTTTTTAGCAAGGAATGTAGTTGGCCTTTCTCCTTTAATTAACATAATTCCGTAAGTTTATGAAGTACTTGTCAAATTTATTGATATGAAATACCAATAATCAGGCAGTAATTATATAAGTTACAATGACTGTAAGAAATACAGCCTTTAAATACATTATTCTGTGACTGTAAACAGGAATTCCCTTATGGAATAAAACTAACGATTTGATCCAATGTCAACATTTGATTATTCAAGGATATGATAGGGGACTGGGAAATGATTCAGACAGAGCAAAACATATGTAAATCAGGCTACAGAATATACACACAGTGCATTCTCCTGAGAAGTACTTGTAATCAGATGACTGTAGAAAGCAGGTGCAAGTATGAATAGTAGAAGGCAGAATACTACATAACCTCAGCCAAGCAAACTGAGTAAAAGGCCTATATAAGTTATAGTTTAGTTTAACTCACAAATAATCAAAAGTTAGCTGTAGTTTAGTACAGTGTTTCAACATTGTTGGTACCAAACCTTGCCTAATCTTTTTCAATTAGCTAAATCATAAGTACATCTATGCCTGTTTCTCCGATTTTTGCACAGGTTACATTAAAAAATACAAGCATACAAGAAAAAAAGATATGCACCTTGAAGGATACCAGATATGCACTGGAATGCAACTCAGGAGATGTAGGTCCCATTCTTAAATTTGTGGATGATTTGCCGAATTATACTGGGCAATTTATTTTTGGGTTCTTTGTTTCCCTAAATATGCTTTATCTATATTGTCTACAGAGAATTTAACCATATTAAATCATTCATGGCAGAACTGGCTCTTGTTACTTTTCATACAATGGGAAACATAATGGACCCTGATCTCGGTGGAGCACATCTATGTACTAATGCCATAAATTACTTAACAGCTTAGATAATGAATCTTATGTAGCAATAAGCTGCCCTACACGTAAAATGCACCAGCTATTTTCTGCAACAGCCAGTATGTCAGTTCTGTTGCAGCCAGACAGGAAAAAAAAATCCCATTAAACACTAAGAAAGAAACAGAAAAGACCACTGATTCCCTGTTTTGATTTGCCTTGGTGGTTGCAGCTGCACATGCCACACATGCCACCAATTCACCTCTCATCTTGTAGTTACTGGAGAGAAGTCTGCACTCCTCTGCTGGCCACTAGCTAGTGTTCCGCATTTCACAGTCATGAAGATGAGCACAAATTTTGCTTCAAAGTTAACACTAAAAATACATTAAGAGAAACACAATAAGAGTAACTAATTATACTCTATTTCTGAACAAAAATAATGCCATCAAGTATGAATGAACACTAGACTATCACACAAATCCAGACAAAATATAAACAATAATACTTCAAAACACGATTGAAATAAGGTCCAAATTATTTCTAAGGCATTCAATGCACTCTGACATTTCAAAATTATAAGACATTTCTGCAAAAAGTTATTAAAACAGGTTAAGTGCAGATTGTTTTTGCACTATTTTAATGGAAAATAATTATGAGAATTCATGTGCAATTTGAGTAGGACCAGCACATCAAGGATTAATTTAAATGAAGTCTTTTTGGATAAAATATCAGTGTAATCAGTTCCACTGGCAGCCGTACACAGCTTGGATTTACTTTATAATCCATCAGATTTAATCATACTGCGTTCCTTTCTCTATTCTAGCAAAGCAAAACTAACAAACACTCTGAACTAGAATAGGAATTGATTTTTAGTGGTAACATTGCAGGAAATGCATCATCTATGGTGATTCATGGTGGAAACTGTAACTACCTGCTGGTGATACCTTAAGAATCATATGGCTTGACCCTTAACAGACTTTTGTGGTTGCTTCTGTACAACTGTATAGATACAAAGATACCACCTGATGACTTTCTACATTACATATATGTGAAAAGAGGATAGAAACAATTATTATTATTATTTACACAGTCCATTGGGCCCTTTGTCACTGCTTCACAATTCAGGATGCTGAAGTCACACATTATAGGTGAAATAACACACTTGAAATGTTAGGAAATTAATGCCAGTTAGCTATTTATAGTTGCAAACAAACCATTGGGGAAAAGAAAAAAACAAACCTTTGTCAGCCAATGAAAAATACACAACATATATCTGTATCAAATTACTTATGAGTAATCATATGATGACCATGATGTTAATAATTTTCAACAGAGTTAGTAGAGCTATATCACCAAGTGCATTCTAGTTATTTTCAACACTTACGATTCACACAGCATCAACTGTATAGAACAGCCCTTGTTCTTAATAAGTATTCTTTAGTAAACTGTAGACAAAAAATAGCTTCTCTGCTACTGCAGTGAGACATTTTAATCTCAGTTTAATACAGAGTGAATAAATACTGAGATTCTGAAAGTGCTTTTAAGTACTACAGCTTTGATTAGCAGCAAAGCATGTATTTAATTTAGTCTGTTAATCAGTAAATGAATGTGTATGTAAAATGTATACAAATGTATGACACATTTTATATACACAGATCTACACAATGTGTGCCCAAAGATAGACATATAATATACAGACATTCAGAAATAGCAGTAAAACTACTTGTTTTAAAAATAACAATCCTTTCAGACAGTATGCCAGTTGCAAAAAATGACTATTAACACATCACACCAGCATTATAATTTGCTACCATACAAACGTAAGTACAGAAATTCCCTCTAAATATTAAAACCACACTGATGGTGTTTAATCTATTTCTAATTCCGGTACAGTGAACCTACACACATTTTCTGTCTGGTCATATTACAAAGCAATTTTTCTTCCCATAGAAGACACACATGGATATAAATAAGGTTACAGGCTCTGAACTATCATTACAGAAAAGCTGACTATGCAGCAATTCTTTAAAAAAAAAAAATACAAAACCAGAAGAAATCTACTGTTGGGAATTGTGTTTTCCTCTTGATGTATGAAACTGGAAGCATCTTTCCCAATGTTCCTTGTAAAGTGTTTATGCTCATGCTCTAAACAAAGCTAAAGTTAACAGTATCATCCTGAAATATCACGAGGTCTCTTGATGCTATCCAACACTGGAATTCCATCTGGAGGCTATTAACGAGCTAAGCTTGTCCCTTTGGTAATCAGACAGCCTCAGCTGAAGTCCAGGCAGGTTGACTTCATTAGGAACAATTCTGAACCCTTTGCTCAGAATTACATGTTCTGTTCTTTTGTTGGATAGTTCTTTGTTCCCCTCGGATAGTAGAGATACCTGGGGGAAAAAAACCCTGTAGTTAGTATGTGTTGGAAGTAAGAATTCTCCACTATTCACAGCTCCCAGATATGGGATCAATCTTTGTGCTATCAGCAGAAAGCTAACGTACAGGCGTGATGTCAAAGCCAAGGATCCTCAGAAGTCTATTTAAAAAATGCTTTACTTAAGAGTTTACAATAGAGTTTGATGCAGAAATCTCTGAGTGAAATTCTATCATT
Source organism: Pterocles gutturalis (assembly GCF_000699245.1). Taxonomy (NCBI): domain Eukaryota; kingdom Metazoa; phylum Chordata; class Aves; order Pterocliformes; family Pteroclidae; genus Pterocles; species Pterocles gutturalis. The sequence continues at coordinate 79,278 of NW_010105210.1, read as the reverse complement.
TATGCTACATGCAGAGAATTAGTTTGCCTAATGATCCACTGACTCAAAATTTATGGACTAGTCTGCACTGCACACAAATAGAATTAGAGCAGCGTGGTGCAGAGGTCTCCCACAGCTAATCAATGAGCCCTGAATGCAACGTAATGTATTTGTGGGCCAGCTTTAACTCATGCTGCTGATGTAACATCTCCAGAGACTTGAGCACTATGGAGAACTAGTTGAAAGAAACTCTTTAACATCACTTTTTTCTCCTTTCCTAATTCCTCTTTAGCCTGCTACATAGAAAATTAGAACAGAAAGTGATGGAGCTGCTTCTGTTAGCTTTATATAGATGAAAATTGCCTCATAATCAAGTTGTATTATATTGTTGTAATTATTCTGTGAAAATATGATGTAAAGACTTCTCATAATCAGCGCTGTAAGAAAGTAAAACAGGTGTTCCTTTTTTGTCTCAAAACTCCACCACTCTCCATTCCAAGAGTAAGACCTATTCTGAAATTTTCCCTTATTCCTTGTATACAATATGTACAACTCAGATATCCAAAACCCTTTCAAACATTCCTCTATACACATGGTCTCCCAGGAAGCAGAGTGTTACGTTGATTACTGAAGTACCGAAGGATATAGAAGTATTCCAGTAATAAGGAAAGGAAGAATATTAAAAATAATTTCTAGTTTTGCACACACACTTCAACACATGTAGATAAAAATCCCTGAAAAAGCTGAAAGATTGTTATTAAAGTTGTAAAGCCAAGTACCCATAAGAAAAAACCAACACATAGACTGAAGGCTGACAGCAAACTTTCACTCAGCCCCCTATGCGGATAACACAGTCCTTAACAGGGCACTGTATGTGTGCAAAAAATAGAATGGTTCGGCTTAGAAGTTATTGTTAAAGATCATCTAGTCCAACCCCCCTGCAATGGGCAGGGCCATCTTTCACTAGATCAGTTTGTTCAAAATTCCATCCAACCTGACCTTGAACACTTCTGATGGTGGAGCATCTGCAACTTCCCTGGGCAACCTGTTCCAGTGCCTCACCACCCTCATTGTAAAAAATGTCTTCCTTATGTGAAATCCAAATCCACCCTCCTTAAGTTTAAAACCACTGCCTCTTCTCCTGTCACCACAGGCCTTGGTTAAAAAAATTTCTCTCCGACTTTCTTATAAGCCCCCTTTAAGTACTGAAAGGTTGCAGTAGGATCTCCCTGGAGCCTTCTCTTCTCTACAGTGAACAACCCCAACTCTCAGTCTGTCTTCATAACGGAGACATTCCAGTTCTCTGATTATTGTTTGTGGTCCTTCTCTGGACCCACTCTAACTCTAACAGGTCCATGTCTACCTTGTAGTTTCTGGGACCCCAGAGCTGGATGCAGTACTCCAGGTGAGGTCTTGTGAGAGCTGAGTAGAGGGAGAGAATCACCTCCCTTGACCTACTGGCCATGCGTTTTTTTTTTTTGTTTTTTTTTAATGCAGCCCAGGATACAACTGGCTTTCTGGGTTGCAAGCACTGTTTTGGACATTAGACATTGCCAGCTCATGTCCAATTTATATCCACCAGTATCACAAAGTCCTTCTCCACAGGGCTGTTCTCAATCCATTCATCCCCCAGTCTGTATTGATACTGGGGATTGCCCTGGCCCAGGTGCAGGACCTTGCACTTGGCCTTGTTGGACTTCATGATGTTTGCATGGGTCCAGTCCTCAAGTCTGTCAAGGTCCCTCTGGACAGCATCTCTTCCCTCAAGGAAATCAACTGCACCACTCAGCTTGGTGTCATCTGCAAACTTGCTGAGAGTGCACTCAATCTCACTGTCTATGTCACTGATGAAGATATTAAATAGTGTTGATCCCAGTACAGACCTGGGAGGAACACCACTCTTTACTGGTTTCCACTTAGACGTTGAGCCGTTGACTATAACTCTTTGGATGTGGCCACCCACCCAATTTCTTCTCCATCTAACAGTCCATCCATCAAACCCATATCTTTCCAGTTTAGAGGTAAAAATGTTGTCAGAACTGTGTCACAACCTTTACAGAAATCCAGGTAGATGACATGTATAGTACTTCCTTTGTCCACTGATGCAGTCATTCAGTCACAGAAGGCCACTAGATTAGTCAGGCATGATTTGCACTTGGTGAAGCCATGTTGGCTGTAGTCACACAACTGAAATATTTACCATGATTCATATTAAGAGTACTTTCTATGTCTTTCTTGAATCAGAAGCTCTGCAAAATAGTTAAGAATATTTAATGTAAAGCTTCGTGCATGTTATTTCCTAACTTTTATATCATAAACTCCTTTCAACAGGATCTTGCTGTGACATGGAAAGGTATTCTTCTCAGTTAACCTAGCTGGACAAAAAAATTAAAGCATCAAACAAAAAAAAGAAAAATTCCTCTTTACTTCAAATCAAAGCATTTAGTTCACAGCAGCTGTATAAGATACTGGTCTGCTAGCACAAGAATTATTCCAGACTACAGCGAGCTTTCTGAACCACCTTGAGTAGGAAGATGCCTTCTTATTTTATGTTGACAGACTTTATCTATGCTCTATACAAGAACTCTGCCAACCAGACATCTCAGGCACACAGGAGTCAGTCTCAAAGTAAATCTCTTCCTCAAACTGGTAGATAGACCAGCTTCAGAACTGCAAGAGCAAACCCATTTTATCTCAGCCAAACAAGTCTGTGATGACAGATGCTTCAGCTCAAAGATGGGAAGCTCATATAAGAACGTCTGAGAGCTCAGGACACGTGATCTCTGCAAGAGATCAGAGCCATCTGCCTAGTGTTGAAAACAGTCATTCCCACAGTCCAAATGCTGACAGACAACTTCATAAACATGCACTTTTTCTACAGACAGTGTGGACTTCAGGCAATTCCACTGTCAGATGACCACTTAATTTGTGTATTCATCACTGAACTTTATCAATGACTAGGTACCTACCAGTCAGCCAAAATTCAGGCCAGATATTCCTTCATCTTTTCCAACAAGAGGTAAAATACACCTTTCCACCTATCTCATTGCTAATGAGAATCTTCAGCTGAATGAGGTAAGAGATTCTGCATCAATGACAGTCCTACCACATGATCAGATTATTTTGGTACTTGCACCAGATGGATCCCTAGACCACTTCTCTGTTCTGCACAACACAATCTCATGAATTATAGCCAGGTTCTACATCTAAGTCTTTTATACCTAGCAACCCTGATACTAGTCAAATCTAGTCTTGATGCTGACTGCTAGAGCAATAAACAGCTTCTACTACAGTTCTTATCACTCTCATTCACAGGAAAAAAAGGTTAAAATAAAAAAAAAAAAGACTAACTTACTAACCAAAGGGGTGAAAAGTGGGTTTTTATGGTATTGTAATATCAAAAAAAATTCAAATCTTTTTTCTGTGTCATTAGATTACTGGCTATCCCAGAAATGACCAGAACATTCCTGCAATTCTCTAAAAATCCAGTCAGCAGTAATTTCTTCACACTTGGCCATTTGATTTTGACATGCACAGCTGCTAATACCCTAGGATGTAAGGCATATGTTTTCCCTAGTTTATAAGTCATTAATTCTCTAGAGTTCCACTGTACCATTAACAAGGAGTCTTGCCACATTTATCGTCTGAGTACAGCCAATACTGGTGTGGCTGTAACCACTTGGTAAAAATTATGTCTCTAGCAAGCATGAAAAGGTGCAGTGTGGCTATTACCATGTGAAGTGGTAAACTCTGTCCAGCAAGTATCTTTTAATCCGTCTCTTGGCCACACATTTCATTCTCACCGGAACACTCCATATTCGTCAATGTGACAAGGATAAGTTACTGCTTTACCCTAGGAGTTGGATGAAATTGAAGCTAGGATCAATTGCTACCCCATGTTTTTGTGTTGCTTCTCCTTTTTCTAATTTCTGTAGAATCTGTAATTTAGGAAAGGTAGGCCAATACTGCCTCTCAGTGGAAGGACGGCTAGCTCAAAAGACGTAGTGAATGTTGGTCTGTGGGAATAGGGCTGCATACTTACAGTGCCACACAGACCCTCAGCTGATAGCCATTAGAACTGCAGGTGGGTAGATTAAAGACTCTTGCAGCCATGGATGTTTTGAAGAAAAAAAGAAAAGAAAAAAAAAGTACTACTCATCTTTGGCAGAGTTTTTTTACCTCCTTGGGGATAAGTACAAACCAGGAGATTGCTGGTATGACTAATAAACACTGTTGGCCAAAACAATCTTCTTTTGTACGTATGAGACATAAGAAGTAAGAATCGACATGGACAAACATTTGGAAGAAGAAAACAATTAACAGAAAATGCCAGGCCACATTCACAGGAAGTGGTGCCAGAAAGGAATAAAAAGTAGCAGTGTCTTAAATCACGTAGATATCACTAAGTCAAAAAATCCACTGTAGATTCCTGGAGAGCTGGAGCTTTCATCTACTGTCCAGTTTGTTATGTTCTAGAATATTAAAAAACATTAACTAAGGTAAATACAAATTTGAATCTGTCAGTCATGTAACACAATTAAAGAGGTGCCTCAATGTTGAAGAACACATAGATAACATGGTAAGAATTTGCAGACAGAAAAAGCTCCTTTAATGCATTTCTATTTTTCAGTGATGTACCATAGACCCAATACAAATGAGGGCTGCCTCAAACAGGCAAAATTCAGAATTTTCTGTCGTTCCTGACCTATATTATCCTTCTGTGAACAACACCTTGAGCTATTCTTTGAGTAGTTAAAAATGTATAGCTATCATTAGAGCCAGACTTGACAGCTTTCCTCTTCATGAGATAGCTATAACTAGACAAATGGTTGCTTTGCTAATTCTAAAACTTCAATAACAATGGAAAAGATTGCATTGAACAAAGTTACAAAAATTATAAGTGACAATATATCAATATATGCATTTGATTATGAAGGCTGTTTCCTTCTATTCTGACTTGCACTGCAACCATTTTTTTTCCTACAAAACTAATGTTGAAACATTTCTCTCATAAGCAGACCTCTGGTCATATGAGCTTGTACTGGTTTTGACTGGGATAGAGTTAAATTTCTTCATAGTCGTTTGTATGCTGTTTTGCATCTGTGATGAAAGCAGTGTTGATAACACAGCAGTGTTTTAGCTATTGCTGAACAATGCTGATAGAGCACCAAGGCCTTTTTTGCTTCTCACACTGCCCCATGAGCGAATAGGCTTGGGGTGCACAAGAAGTTGGGACAGCAGACTCCAGCTGACCAAAGGGATATTCCATACCGTATGATCTCATGTTCAGCAGTAAAAGCTGAGGGAAGAAGGAAGGGGAGGGATGTTCAGAGTTAAGGAACTTGTCTTCCCAAGCAACCGTTAGGTGTGATAAAGCCCTGCTTTCCGAGAAATGGCTAAGCATCTGCCTGCTGATGGGAAGTAGCAAATTCATTCCTTATTTTGCTTTGCTTGCATATGCAGATTTCAGTTTACCTATTAAACTGTCTTTATCTCAAGCCATGAGCTTTCCTACTTTTACCGTTCTGATTCCTTCCCCCATCCCACTGCAGGGGAGTGAGTGAGCAGCTGGGTGGTGCTGAGCTGACTACTGAGGGTAAACCATCACAGAGCTACAGCACTCAGCTGAACACAACTCCTGTCTCTGACCATTACTATTTTTGTTTATTTATAACACATCTTTTTTCCCATAACTGAGCTCTGTTTGGATTAAGTCTTTTAATGCAATTTATTAAAAATAGATTTCTGCATCAGTTTGGGTATTACATGTCTACTTCAATATAAAAAAGCATGATGAATGTTTGAAACTGGTATTCATTGTCCTATTCATAAATAGGCTCACAAACAACAAGGGGCTTGCCTCTTGTGCAGTATACTATTAAATCAGAAGGAGAAAAAAGAAAGAGTGGCACAGTGGATGTGAACAGAATAATTTTGAAATATTACAGGGGTTTTTTTATGCATGTTTACCATATTTCTGTATAAGTAAGTAATACAATTGGAGTGCTGAGTAATTTCAGGAATTTAGTGATAAATGAGCACAACTTGATTATTCAAGATAAAGCTGAGGGTCATTATCCTCAGCTGGTCATTAATCCCCATGAAATGACTGGTATTGAGATAGTAATTACTATTATAATGAAAATGGAGAGAAAAAAAAAAAGCATGACATTTTTCTTATGCAGCTGTCAGTTTCTAAAGAATTAATGTTTTTCTCATGACCCATTCAAGCTGCCTGAATGATTTTTAACCCTTTATATAGTTTATTTGTCCTACTACAATTTCATGTTCTTGCCTCACTTAAGATTTGGTTTCCCATCATACATTCTTGGAATTTTGGGGGCACAGCAATGGGCAACAGTGATGTGAAAGAACGACAATACATACAAATCGCCCAAAAAACAGAAAAAATCTTTTCAGAATGATTGCTCTATAAAGTGTGCTCCATGGTGAGGTAGGAGATTGCATTATTACGCTATATGCCATCTAGCTTTTTATTCTGCATTTAATAGTGCCTTTAGCACACATGTTGTTGCACAGCACCTGTGGAATTCTTTGTTCCAAAACAGAATTCACCTTGTAGCCTTACAACATATGGAACTGATACTATCAAGTCAACTTGGTCAGAAATCATGAAGAAATTTGGCCCTAAAATGAAGAAACATCTTTAAAAATTTGCAATTCCATAAATTAAGTTTGTGGTATTCTGATGTGCCTTCTGAGGACTTTTGAGCCTTTGGAGTTCTCTCCTCCCCCCTTTCTACTGGAAGAGCTAGAAATATATTATGGGCAGAAGTGAAGGCAATTTGCTTCCTGCTAGAAACACTATCATTCTGTTTCCACTGTGAAAGACCTACACATGCTGCATCACTACAGCTTCCCATCTTAGAAAATGAAAAACTCAAAGCTTTTAAAACAAGCTAAGAAAGCTAAAAAATAGGTGTATTGCTCTGTATGTTGTTAAAGCAAAAAAAGATACTGATATTCATTACTACTAGTACCTTTTTCTAAAGACTATCTATGAACACTTTTCTAAGAAAGGGATTCCAGAAAAGCTACAGGATGTACTGAGTTTCTGATGGAAAATTTGCAGTTGCTTCTGAAATGTCTCACTGTGTATCAAAGACAGGAAGTAAAGCAAGGCTCAAAACAATTTTAGGCAAGACTGGCTGACAGGATGTTGCTCTGAGGGCTGCAAACCAAATTCTGCATGGTGGAGTAAAATCAGATAATGGCGGACACTGATAAGTGACTTGCAGTGCAGCCTGTGAGAGCGATTTGTCCTTCTAGCTCACTTAAGCTGTTTGGAGTTTGACATGAAACATGATGATGCTTGTCTGCTAGCCAAATGAATCATTCAATAGTGGACAGCTATCGAAACTGGACTGTTTCACTATTTGGAGAGAGTGTGAGAAGGAAAAAAAAAAAAAAAAATTGCTCAAGTCCCGAAAGCTCTGAATCGCATCAAGCAGAGCATACTTTAGAAAACATGGCAAGGCCTCCGGAAATAGAGACATTTATGACAGCCAAGGCCAAAGAGTAGTCTGTCAATTTTCTGTAAGGAAAAATAGTAAGCTAATTCGCAGTAGAACCTTGTCTGGGAAAGAAGTGATGTAACAGTGACAGGGGAACCAAATGTAATTATGCATCACAGCAGGTAATAGGACTCAAAAGCATAGTGAAAAATCAAGGGCATGTATTGTCACTAGTGTCAGATCAACAACTGGGTTGCAGTATGGCTATTTTGTATCTGCCAGGACATGCTAGAGTGACAGACACACATGGAGTGGAGAGGGTCAAAGTCTACAACGATAGCTCTTAAGTAGACACATTAACAATTCCAAGCAAGAAGAAAAAGAAAAAAATCTAATTCATTCCTATAAGGAGATTAACTCCACTCCTTTCACCCACTCCAAAATCAATTTTGTCTTTACTACAAGTCCTACGAACAAAGCACAAATCAGCACTGACTCTGGATAACATATCAGTGCTGCTGAAGAAGTTACATGACTCAGGGGAAACACAACGTGACTTCCAATTCTCCTGTGCTCCTGGTAAAATCAAATACATAGCACATCCACCAATGTGAAGAAAGATGCTGAGAATCCACTGGCCTTCTCCAGACTTTATGTATGTGTGGAAATGTACTGCTTGCTCTTTTTCCCCTGTTTCCTTCTGCAGGACAAACAGCACAGAAAGGAATACCTTTATACTACACTGTCATCCCATGTGGCTATGAAGAATATTTTCTTATGTCCCCTCTAAAATAAAATTTCCAAAAATCTAGATAAATAACTTCAGATTCTACAGAACAACTACTCTCTAGGGAATTCCAGCAGAGCAGAAAAATAAGTAGTCCTGAATAAATCAAGAAAAACAGAATGTTAATTATTTTACTGCTGTTAGTCTCCTGTGCATTTCTGTGGCACTCCTGTGTTACATGTTGAAACTACTAGCACATGTGCCTACAGTACTTAAGCATCCCTTACATTTTAGCGATTACATTTACAGCAACAGGACACAAGGAAATGGAATGAAGCTGCACCAGAGGAAGCTCAGATTGGACATTAGGAAAAAGTTCTTCACTGAGAGGGTGGTCAGTCACTGGAACAGGCTCCCCAGGGAAGTGGCCATGGCATCAAGACTGTCAGAGCTCAAGGAGGACCTGGACAATGCTCTTAGTCATATAGTTTAGTTTTAGGTAGTCCTGCAAGGAGCAGGGAGTTGGACTCAGTGATCCTTTATGGGTCACTTCAGTTGAGATATTCTATGGTTCTACAATTTCCATTAACAGATATCTTATTTTTATAATAGTTTGTGTAAAATACATAAAAGTCCATATTCACACACCTGCTTCACTACAGTTAATTGCAGTAAGATGCTTTTTGCCAGTTTATTTCTGAAATAAATGCCTATACAACACATTTATTCATTTATAATAAGACTTGCTAGATCTTGATGTTAAAAATAAGACCCTTCTTCTTTTCCTTTCTTTTTTTTAATAAGATGTGTGATATTTTTTCTAAAGCACCAAATCTTGGGAGCTTGTGATTAAGACAAAAATTTAAAATAATTGAAAACAGTTACAAACAAATTTTTTAGACCTCATGGCTGCAAAAGTGATTTGTAAACATTTGAGTATACCTTAACAGTTTAAAGAGTGAATTATTATTTTATTTTGTGAGTGCTGAATCATGATTTTTCAATAATTACAGCTGGCAACTGCAAGACTTCTAAGACTTGCAAGCTGGAATTCCAATTGAATGAGTAGCCTACAAAAATATTCAGACTAACGCTTGAAAATTTTCAAGCTAGAGTCAATCCCTACAGAAAAGTTTGTAGAGATAATAAGTAACTGAAAAATGACACTGAGGCACCAGGAACTATGAATTCTTAAAACCTCTTAATATCTTTATTAGAGGGTGTGGGAGGTGAGGTGGGTTCATTTATTTGTTTTAGAAAACCTAACTGCAGTCTCCCAGGCTTTAAAATTATGATTACTGCAAAGACAAGAAACAGATTTACTTGATGGAAGCAGTGAACTTTTTTTGCACTAAAGAATATTTGAGACAACAAATAACAGGCTAGCAGGTAAGAAGAATGAGACATGCTAAGCTTATGTTGTGGACTACAATGATAATTTTTACATGTTTTCTTTCTTGTGTTCCTCAAAGGTTTCCTGCAGGAAAGATATACCATCTCTAGGACAAGGCATTTGCCTGTTTTCAAAGACCGTTAAATTGTTTTTCATCCCCTGCACTTCTGTGCTAGCAACCACTTATTCTGCTTTTTGTGCTGTACTCAAACATTTTACTAAATATGACAGCTTCATCCTTTCAACCCTGAAATGGTAGAGTATTTTACAAAATATACTTCTATTTAAATCACTTTTTTTTCAGCTGTGGTTGTATATGGGAAAAACGTGAGGAAATTGCTGCCAAACTTATACTACTCTATCATCTGAGCGAAGAAAACAGATGTGGCCAAAAAAACCTGCTTAGATTCACTAATACGTCCCACGTACATTTCTTCCAGTCCATGCATCCATTTTTATAATAAACCATTTATTGCACTAAGTTTAAAGTAAAACTGCAATCATGTGAACAGGCAGGTTTCATATTTGGTTATAGCACATCATAATTAACATTTTCTTTTAAATTGAACAGACTCACTTGTTAGAAGAGAAATTGTAATAACCACTTTCCTCTAGAACCTCTTCAATTAGAGTCTACAAGATAAAAGAAATTCATTTCAGTAAATTATCTTTATTAAAAGTAATAAATTAATACATATAGGTATATTTACAGCTTACCTGCAACTGCTCATATGTCATCCCTTCTGCTATGTCACAAGTGCCAACAATACCTTAAAGTAAAAGGCAAGTAATGTTATACTACTGAGTTTGGGCTTTATTCTCCCTCATCAGTTTCTTAGCAATTCCACTACAAATATAATGACAAGAGCAATGCTTGATTAACAGCAGCTTATTCCACTGACCACAATGACCCCCTGCAAAGGTGGGAGGCATCTCAGGCCATGATGTGAACATTTGAGGCACACAATGTTACCACATTATGAAATAATACTAACTAATGGAAAATATTTTAAATGCTTAATGTAACAGAACACAACAATCCAACACTTTACATTATCATGTGCAAGGACAGGTAAATCCTAAGTATGACATTTTCAGTTACAATAATTTTTATTGATTTTCAAGGATGAACCATGTGTTATTTGCATATTTGATACTTCTTTGTAATTCCGAAGTATACTGTCTTAAATTAGTAGAATGCTCCATCAGTAGTAAACTCTGTATCTTACCAGGAATTAAACAAAACAAAAACCAAACCAAACAAAAAAAAAAACCCTGACAATTAAAATCAGTATAGTTAACACAACTTTACAACTTTACTGTCTTTAAAGACAGATCTTAGAGCAGCAATTCCTTCTGCTTTAATACCATTCACTTTATCAGAAATATATAAGCCACTACACAGGTTTTGTTGCTTTCTTTACCTTTTCTATCATCTGGAAGCAACATATTTCCACCTGAAGAGGAAAGTACCACATGCCAATCTGGTGTGAAGAAGTTGGGCTCAATCAGTTCAGGAGAACCTTGCAGCAGCTAGAGAGGGGAAGAAAAAAAAAAAAAAAGGCAGCAAAGGATATCTGAAATCTCTGTCCTTACCATTTAGCAAAACTTCAGACTTCTATGAGGCAGTTAACCCTTTTTCTACGTTTCCTAGTGCAATCAAAAGACAAATGAGACTTCAATGTTCTTTAGAGTAATGAAAAAGTGAACACAATTATGAATGTCCTACCTTCTTCTTTCCAGAAACACTGACTGAACATTGCAAGCTGCCAATCTGCACTTAGTATAAAGCATTGAGTTCTTTAGACTATCTGGATAAAATATTATAAACTATAAATATGTGTGAAGATAAACAGTGAAGTGTATTCCCTCAAATCTAGGAGAGAAATAGCTAATGACTGGATTTCGGAACTCGGGCTTCAAGTTAAATTGTTCGTCCATATTCAAGCGATATAATTCCCATTAGAAGGACCCCAACACTTCTGAAACCTGAAAGTCACTTTAATATGCAGGCATGGTTCTTTAGTCATGCCATTCTTGCAAATCTGCGCTATTTTTAAACCGATGACACTAAACTGTTTCTGACACACTGCGCAACAATGGGACAAGGTATGCTATATTCAAGACACTCTGGGATAGTGCCTTCTTAAAATTCATAGTTCTAGTAGGAATCCATTCCAAAACATTAATAATACTGGGAAACTAACATTAAATTAAGAAAAGCTTACCTAAATTAAGAGCTTACATAATCTTTATCAGCCTTTGTCACAAAAAATTACATTTTCCTTCCTCTTCTGAGCTCTGACAACATCAAGTCTGGTTTTGCATATTAGCAGCTAGCAGGTCCTTTCCATTTACAAAACAAATGTTCCAATGATCAGACACAACTTGAAACCAGTCTGTAGAAACCGCTTATGTAAGAAGCCTCCGTATTTTCCAAATAAAGGATAGCTAGAGAACATTCTAAATATTTCCTTTTCAAAAGGGAATCTTACACTTACGTTTTTGTGATATTTCTATCAATAGCTTAATTCAAATACAAGAAGAGACAAAGTCGACCACAGGTAGTAATTGGTATACTGCACCTTTTTCATTTCTGATTTCAGTTTACATGGATTGCTCTGCTGACTGAAGAGGGACTTCTTGAATCTCTCAATGATTCTCCTTTTCAAGTTGCATTGAAAAGCTGGAGGAAGCTATACGAAACAAAGAAACAGATGTTTTCACTGCTCAGTTACACCTCCCATAAAGATGACCTAATCAGCAGTACCATTATTGAAAAAAGCAGCTATGCTGCAAAAAGAAACACTGATGTTTAATAGCATGGTGATAAACAACAGTACAAGACTTGATTTAATGGCATATTACAATAATGCTCCTTAGTTTGCCCATTCTGTTAGGCTTGGCCTATCACATAAATCACTTCCTCTAGCCTTGAAGGTAAACATCATTATAATAAGCCTAACACGGGTAATACCAGATTTGCCTCCCTGATCAAAGTGCCAATATTTGGGACATTCTTCTATAGATTAAGCCCATAAGAACACTGAACTAGATTTTGTGTTAGCTATAATAAGTCACTCCAGCTGAAATTAATGGAACTTCAAGAAGCTCAGATTTTCATTCAGTGTGTGTCAAAATTAATGTGACTCTTCCTCATGGCTTCAACAGGCTCTTTTAAGGTCCTTATGTATATCTTAATACAATTCAGAATGTCTCTTTTGCTAGAAACTTCATGTGGAAGCTAATTTACACTTCACTTGTCTATAAAGCAAAAATTATTTCGTACACTTCTCCTATATTTTTTAGTTGAAAAAGTACACACCTTTCAACCATATTTACAAAAGAAAAACACAAATTGTACTTTAATGTATTTTAAAGTCTTCAAGAGGCAGTTCAAAGGAGGTCTCTTCCTTTGCTCTTTAGCATTTTAAAACCGTTTTTATGCTTCAACAGTAAATGTTAAGCTTCAGCTGTCGGGTCAATGCAATGACACCAACCCAGACTGATAACAACTCCATGGTATTTACTACCCTTTTGGAAAGATCTCCTGTGCTGTTTCTGTACAGTTGCTTATACCTGGAGACAGTGTTTATAAAGCTATGATTTTCCACCATTTAGTACAGAGTTTACAATCACATCACTGATGTAAACTCACAAAGTGCCACTCCATTGAATTTAGGAAGCTTTTTGACTGCTCAAGGAAGGTTTGACCACTAATGATCCACACTCAAACACTGTCACAGTACAAATATAGAGATTTTTTTTCCTCATTGGAGCAAATTACTGCTCTTAGATGGCTATAAATCTGGAACAGCTACATTGGCCTCACAGGAGTCCTGATTTGCTCTGGCAAACCAGGGATCAAGGTTACATCCTAAGCATAAAAGACTTAATCAGAAAGCTGTTTGCATAGTTTTTTGTTACAGACAGATTCATGCAGGTAAGGCCTTACACATATGCTTTAAGTCAGGTGTTGAATACTTAGCCTATAAGTGAGTAAAAAAAAAGTCATACCTTAGGAAAGGCCTGCACGATACTCTATAGACTACATGCCACTGAAATGAACCATGTGCAGGTAATGCACCATGGGCATACCGGCATATTCTGAAGTAAAGGTGGTAAAGGACAAATCCACAGCATGAGAAACTTGGAGTTGCCTCAGGCAGCAGTGTTCAATTTTAACTTTTGTTTTAATGAAATAAAATGTCAGATCAGTTTAAAAAAAAAAAAAAAAAAAAAAGGCCAAGGATTTACATAATGCTTTTTTAAAAAGCTTTCTCCTACATTGTTTTCCAGAGATCACTCTAACTCTTGTTCCCATGGAAACTGGATTGGGAAGGCTGATGGCAGTCGAGAACTAACAGGCAAGAACTATCCCTTGTAAACTTCAGTTTACAATTGTCAGCTGAAACATAACAGTTTTAGAAAACTGTTACATATTATAAAAAATATTCTACCTTAGATTTGTAAGAACATAAGTACAAGAGAAGCACATAGAGTACACAGCAAACAGGTACAGGTATGGATCCTGGTTTCTCTGCCTTCCCATTCCAAACCCAACTGACACCAAAAGTATCAAAGTTGTTACTACTGCTTCAGTGGTCAATTCTGAGAGAGTCTTTGAGTTGCTGTTGGTTCTTGGTTACAACGCAACCATGTTATGACAACTTGCATTAATTAGTAGGCCACTTGAGAAAATCTTCTTCAATAGAAAAGGTAGGTTCACTAATGAGCATCTTGGACATATTCCTAATGTGGCATGTAAAGACTGAAGTACCTCACTTCTGTTAGCAATTGAAGGAGATAATTCTTGCAATAAATTAATTAAATTCAAATTATTTTAAATAACAATAGTTTTATTGTCCCTGATAATTTATTTCCTGTGTTACCTGTTTTGATAAACTTGACAGTTAAAAAAAAAATAAAATACACCCAAGTGCAGTTATGCTATTCTGTTCTACACAAAAACATACAAATTCAGCTCAGCAATCTGAAAATCCCCTGAGGTGATAAATACAACTTTCCAAATATAAACAGTTCATGTTGGAAAATAAAAATATGTTTGTCTAATGACAGCAGATTTTGCAAGTAACTGAATAGCAGCCATCTTTCTGGAGAAGGAAGTTTTCCATCACATTTTTACTTGAGGGTTCAATGTGGATTTATATCAGCTCCATTTTGGCTTTCACATCAGCATGAAATAACTTTAAGACTCTTTCGCTATGAAACAGTTGAACTTAATTTTAAAATAAGTTTTAAGTTTGAAAAGATCTGACATCTCAAAATATTAACATATGCATGATTTGAACTATTGCACTAGAAATCCCAATAAATTATTACTATTTATTGTTAATAAAAATTATTACTTAAAAGTTATTTAGAAATTATTGCTACAGAGGAAAGCATTTAATGAACTCTCCGTGTCAGTATATGATATTAAGTCACTTAAAATATTTATATTGCTGGCATGACAGAATGTTGTAAAAATAATTTACCGTACAATCCATTTTTCTGAGGTGAGCCACTGAATTTTTTTCATATGACTCAATTATTGCCATCCTCCACATACTAATATTCAAGGTTAGTCTTTATTTAAATGATATATTTTTAAAGCATCCTGCCATCTGCAAAAATGTCAAGTTCTGTTGTTTTTAAAGAACAGTGACTAAATTAGCAGCACTTTGCAGTACCATCATTTTGACAACAGCAAATAACTGAAAAGTATAGAATGTCAGAAGCAACAGTAATGCATACTTGAGTGATGAAGATAATTTTGTGCAGCTGAATAAGAATCTGCTGAACAGGGTCACTGATCTGACGCACCTTCTGTTGTGATACAGAAATTCCTGCCGATGCTGTAGATGACAACAGTAAAATCAGGAGAAAGTTCATTTTGTTGCCTTACTATATTAATGGCGTACACTGTTTAAAACCCATAGATGTGAATATTAAGTTTAACTGCATGACTTGTTTTTCCTAATCGTAAATATTTTCCTACATTCACTCAAAAGGAAATTTAAAGATATGATAAACAGAATTTTCTTATTTTAACTGATTTTTTTTACATAGACTAGCATACATGATATTTTTCTTTTTAATATTGTGATGTTATGAAATTTATTTTCATTTTACCTTAAGAATTACAATAAAATGTCTGATGCAGCCCTTCTGGAGAATAATTTTATTAAAATATATTTTCATGTTGCTTATAGTGATGTGTGTTGCTTTATCACAGGTACTTTTTGTTTCCAACATTTAGCAAGAGCATATATTGAGAGAAACCTCAAGAAAACGTGCAAGAAGCTATGAATCTCTTGGGTCTTCTTTACTTTGCATCAGAAAATTAGTGGTGTCTGTTCTTTGTCATTAATTCCTCCCCACCAGAGATCACCCTTTCTAAAAGACATAGTGATGGAGACTGTGGAAATGACCTGTTAGCAGCATTCTCCATGACCAAAATGACATCATCAGAAAGCGCATAAATGGCATTTTCATGTTTAGACTGAAAGAACATTAATGCTAATCAAAGAATAATGCTGTAAAAACTCCTCCCTCTGCAAATGAAAGAATACAGACAATTGCTCTGTATTACAGACTGTATATTGCTTTTGCTAGTGAATTCCATAGAAATAGTAGTGTTGGCCTGTGAATATAAAGGAAAAGTGTGTTTTAAAAACTTTTAAATGCAAAGCTAGTTAGATATTGGTAGAAAATGCATGAAGTGACGCAAACCACAAAATGGGGTTATGCAAACCAGAAAATATTAACACTGATTCAATTCCCATGTACATATGCATGTAATTATGAGCTATGCACATTACATACACGCTATATGCAACAAAGATTTTATCCCCCCCATCCCATCATATTATATGGAATACAAAAGTTGGATTATTTTAAGAAAAAGAGACTAAACAAATTTAGAAATTAAATATTTTATCAGTTTTGAAAAGTGTTGTGTCTCGTAATATATCTCCAGATCATTTCCCTAAGTATTAACATTTCAAGCAGACTTGTACATGAGACAGATCAGAAGATAAAATATTCATTGACTAATTACTAGGAAGAGATCATGAAGCTGGAGAGACATAATAAGAAAGTAGTGGCACTTTGAGAAAACAACATTGCTATAAGCTGTTTCTAATGTTTTCTTTGAAAACAGATATTTAAAAAACCTTTTTTTAAACACACTGTATTTGAAACATATCCTTTAGCTATTACCTAACAACATGCGCAATAGATATGCATACACAAATTCATAAACAGTGCACACATAGATTTATATTTTAGTGCTTAACTATTTAAATGAGTGCCCAAATGTGATCTTTGCTAAAAAGGATCCATCATACCCAATGACAATGACGCAACATTTTGTAGTACAAATTCGGAAGTAAAGAACAGAGTCAGTTTGGAATTAAAAGGAAAAACATGACTTTAAGAATATTGCAGTACTTCAAACATTTAGGCTTCCTCGTATCATTTTTATTAGATAATTGTTGATTTTATTTAGATAACTGTGTGAATTAGCAAGGAGCAGGAAAGCTGATTTTTTCTTGTATCATGAAAATAGCGAGTAGGTGTAAACCTGTTCCTCTTCCTCTAAAGCTAGACTACCATCCTCTGTCAAGCAAATACATGTACATAATGTATATTTTTCATAGACAAAAACACTTCAAAGGAAGTCATGCATTAATAGAAGCTATGCTTTTCTTTCAGCAAAATAAATTTAACACAACAATTTTAACCTATTTACTTCTATGTGTTAAAATCAGATAAAAAAATTATATCAGCTATGTGTAAGTATTTAGTTCTTGGGATCATGAAAACAAAAGCTTGAAGTGAAAGTTTATTTCCCCCACTGAACTACTGTTTGGGACTTACCACAAACAGCCATTAAATCAGATATGGTCTCAGTCATCCGGAATTTGAGGTAGATTTACTTGTCTGCTGTAGATACCTTTTTTTTTTTTTTTTGTAGTTCAAGTAGCTCGGTGATTAAAAGACTGTGCTCTATTTCTGAAGCAAAACTGCCCTAATTTACCAGCAAGTAATATCAAATATCCATGTGATTTGTTTCCTGACATATTTAATGAGATATTTGAAAAATACTAGCCAAAGGTAGCTTAATAAAAAGCAAAACCAAATTCACTTGACTACCTAAATGAGTAAGCATTACTTAAAATTTACAAAGCACAATAAACTCAGTACTGATCTGTGGATATTATACCTAAAGGTTGACTATATTTTGTTAACTAAAGAGCATTATGAACTTATCTATTGAACCAAAAAAAAGATGTATAAATTTATTTGTATTCCATGGAATAATTTTAATTCCAGCCGTAAGAACCAACAGAGAAATACTACTGATCAAGCTTAATTTAATAGAATTAGGACACAGAAGTAAATATTATGTATTCTACAAACTGTGTAGATTTATAAAATATCATTCAGATTTAAAATATAACAATTAATACAGAACAGCTTGATTCTTATTTATCTAGTGCTCCTCTATCATGCTTTGCCTGCTGAGAAGACGATGACATCATTGCTATTGTCAGATTTTTTGTGGCAATGCATTTTGGCAGATGGGTTGACAGAGGCAAGTGAAATTAAGTTTGACATTTTTTCCCTAAGTTTCCTCTTAATAATAAGCAAGAGGAAAAGAAGTCTTGCATTTCCTCTGAGCCACTTAAGGAAGAATTTAAATTGGTCTTATCTGCTCAAGGTGACAGTGGAAGCCATGCTATAATAATGTAAAATATTGTATACCACAAGAAGATTTTGATTTAGCTCTTTTTGACTCATTTTCACCTCTCTAACAACTGTTTCAACACTGTTATATTCAATCCCAAAATAAACAGTGTGCTCTTGCTGTTACAATCTAGGAATCTTCAGTTTTTGTTAGGACAGTGATAAAAACTTTACTCCCTTGACATGTTACCTTTTTCACTGCTCCCTGTTCTGTGGTATTTCACTTCTCCTTTGCTGTCAATGGCTTGTATTACAAAAAAGAAAAAAAAAAAGAAAAAAAAAAGAGTGCCTTTCTTTTGTGGTTCTTCACAGATTTTTATGGGTTTTTTTATGAATAAAAATATGCTTAAGATTATATCAGCAAACAGAAAGGACTGTAGGACAAAATATGGATTTCCCTGTTATTCTGTGTATAGAGCTTTCTCTCTTTTCTAATATGACAGCAACAATACGACTTACCAGTCTAGTAGGACCGGATGCAATATCTACTTGTCATGTCTCCCTTGACATGTTCCCTTTTTCACGGCTCCCTGTTCTGTGGTATTTCACTTCTCCTTTGCTGTCAACGGCTTGTATTAGAAAAAAGAAAAAAAAAAAGAAAAAAAAAGAGTGCCTTTCTTTTGTGGTTCTTCACAGATTTTTATGGGTTTTTTTATGAATAAAAATATGCTTAAGATTATATCAGCAAACAGAAAGGACTGTAGGACAAAATATGGATTTCCCTGTTATTCTGTGTATAGAGCTTTCTCTCTTTTCTAATATGACAGCAACAATACGACTTACCAGTCTAGTAGGACCGGATGCAATATCTACTTGTCATGTCTATGTGCTTCAAAGACAGCTAGAGACCCAATGTTCAGCTAGGAACTTTAGGAGTTCCCATGAAATCCATATACACCAGATCACTCCACAACTATACTTTTTATGAAATACAGAAGTATAGCATTATCTGGGGGATGAGGCAACGTGCGTGCGAATAGGCTGCTGAGGGCTTGATCAAAACTTTTAAGAATTTTACGTAAAAAGAAAAACATTACTGACCAAAGATATTGGTTTTGCTCAAATCACCCACAGGACTGAAAATATTACAAAGGCTGAAGTGTTTGTCTGCAGCTCTGATACATTATGGCTGGATAGTAGGTTTAAACTGTACGTTAGTATTATAATGGCACGCTTCAGTAAACAGCATTGAAAACTGCTGGAAGGGGACAGAAAATTTTGATTTGTACTGCATAACTAAAACTCCTAATACAATTTTTATATCAAAAAGTTGTGAAATAGAACTTAGTATAG
The DNA here is from genome assembly GCF_000699245.1 of Pterocles gutturalis. Lineage (NCBI taxonomy): Eukaryota > Metazoa > Chordata > Aves > Pterocliformes > Pteroclidae > Pterocles > Pterocles gutturalis. The sequence goes on along the minus strand of NW_010105210.1, from coordinate 59,657 downwards.
ATAAAAAATACTTTTTAAAAAATGAAGATCAATATTTCAACTGCTCAAAATAGATTTTTACAGTATGTGAAGATTCTCAGTAAGAAAGACAAGTATGTCAAATGGAAAACGCCTTTCATCAATGATGATGTATAAATACATGATACAAAATATTCCTTTCATAGGAGAAATTTCCACTGCATTCAGCAGAAGTTTAGCCAGAATAATGACCATTAAAACAAAGTCTTACTGATTTACTGTTGGAATTCATATTTTAAAGAAATTCCTTAAGTATATTTCAGATAACACATTTGTATCTGAAAGGTAATTATCTCCTTTTCTAACAATTTAAAATATAACTATTAGATAATACCATGATTTTTCATATTGCAAAGAACTACAACTGGAAGACTATAAGGCTGCCACCCTGTCACAAATGAATAAGATTTAAAACTTGAAAATTGTTACATTTAATTTAAGTTAAAGTTTTATTTTGTTCAAGCACAAAATTACCTGGTCGCAGTCGTGATCCTGGACCTTCAATACAATCTCTATTTATTAAAAAAAGAAAAAAAAAAAAAAAGCAGTTTTAATTGTGTTTGGCATCAATGACTGCAGAGGAAATATCAGTATTCCCTGACTCCTTCTCAGGTTTCCTCTAAAGGAAATCTGTCTAAATTCACTATAACTGTGCATTTATAAGTCACATAAGGGCTGGCTTACTCTACGTGTCCAAAATAGCATGACTTCTACGAAATAAAAATTAGACTTCATTCCCTTCCCTACTCAGTTTTTACCCCGGAAAGTATAAAAACAGTAGACAGGATTTTTACATTTAAAACTCAATAATTTACTAGATTACACATTATTTTGCATTTGTACATGTTTAGGGTCATTTCAATTAACCCATTTTATGTATGGAAAATATAAAGAATGAAGTAATCATTGTCCAGTGGATAAAAACAGGAGTAATAATACATACAGTACTAGTAAAGTGGAGGGGAAAAAAAAGTAATATTACATCATCAGGATGGCAATACCTCAATGTCAGAACTATAGGTCCAGATGTTCAAGTGCTAGCTTCTGCTCTACACTGAACAAAAACACAGATTTCACTAGCTCAGACAAGCAACAACAAATGGATACAGCTAGATGGGGAACTGAAAGAACCAATATGATGTTCTGATGGAGGGCAGCCTCAACAGCCCTAGCATGGCAAGAAATTGTATTTATTTTTCAGGTAGTAGGGAAAATTACAGTTGCAAGGAGTAGTTATGCAGAAAGATAAGGAGATAGCTTTGCTAATGCTTAGGTGAAAGGCAGAGATGTTCTAAAAAACAAATGTGCTTGCTTCAGCGCTTAAGCATTAGGAGGCTGCCATTACTGACTGAAGCTGGACTGAAAACAGAAAGCCAGTGAGAGATAAGTGAGCGATTGGATGTTGATATGCTAAGAACAACTCTGAAAAGAAAAATAAAGTATGGTTTTGAAGTGATAGGAAAAGCACAACCAGTAAAAGGATACACACAGAAAATGGCAAGGTTGAAAGTAGGGCTGTAAAGCTGAAGGTAGGGCTGTAGAAATGTTCCTTGCAGCAGTGTTCTGAATGGGCATTTGAGTGACTGGAATGCACGTATCAAAACCGGGAAAGATGTTGCTTGCATGATAGCCTTATGAACCCAAGCAGGAGTTCTAGCAGTGTATATTGATCGGAAAGGCTATATCTTAGAGGTGCCAGGCAGAACAGTGAGACACATTCTGAATGAAATAACTTTGAGAGATGCACAAGTTAAAGCAGATGCTCAGACGTTAAAGTATTGGATGAGGACGGATGTTATTTTTGAGAATGATCAAAAGCCAAGCTAACGGGTAGGGCTTCAGGTACAGACAATCATGACATTCCCTGTAGTTATGTAGTACTTAACTATATGGCACATGGCCACGAAGAGATCTTACAGAGATGAGCAAAAATTGTTCAGAAGGCAGATGGGGCCATGAGTGATTTTAGGATTTTTTTTCAGATGAGAAAGAAAAGCAGAAATTAAAAAACAAAGAACAGAGTCTATGAATAAGAGTGGTGCCAAGGAGGTCAGAAAAAATAATGGCTAGTCAAGAATGTGGTTGATGCATTTCTGAATAAATAACAGAAGAAAAAGGAAAGACCTTTAGAAGGAGAATGGGGATGGCCATGCCATATTCTGTTTTGGATAGTTTCCTTTTTGAAAGAAACGAGGAGGACTCCAGAAATCACAAAATATAACTATCTTTATAAAGAAGGTCTAGAGGAGTTCAAAGCGACCCTAAACTATTACTTTGCACTATCAAACGCACAAACACATTTTTCTATAGAAAAACAGGCACTTAAAAATGCAAAAACAGAATTTGGTTAACCAACTAATGTCAGTTTAAACTGATGTTGTAAGGTCCACTTTTAAAACTATTCATCGGTTCAGTGCCAGTCCCCAAACCACTCATGTAAAGCTTCGCTGTTCAAACACCCTCAAACAATATCCTCAAGCAGATCAAGTGTCATAGGCTGAGATAAAATGAAGTTGTAATGATAAGTAAGGAAACGTTTCATGAGGGCAACCAGCCAACTGCTCTACTGTGAAACGAGTGACTGAAATTGATCACAACAATGATCAATTATACAATCTATATGAAAATCATAAATTGTACCTACCTAATCTGAGGTTGTCTTTCAGAAGCACTAAAACTTTGTTTAATTATACCTGAAACAAATGCATAAGTATTATCTCTGCATTAAAAAAATACATATACGTGCATTTTAATATTTCCTATTTCCCATACATGGTGACAAAATAACTTTTTTAAAGTAGTGTCAAACAAATTCAAAACCCCATTTGACTATGGAGTTGCTGTTTGATGTATCAAAGATTTACTTACATCGTAACTAAAATCTCAGCCCTGCACAGCATTTTTATTAATATTTTCATAATTTCACAGAAATTAATAACACACACTGACTAGATGTCCACAGAAGATCAGTCTGGATTTGCACTAAATAACTACCTCAGTTACTACTATCACTGTAGTTACAATATTGTTTCTAGCTTGGATAAAAAGCTAGAACATTTACTCACTTGCTCAGAGGACCTTTGATGGATGTCTAAACCTTGCTCTACCTGAGTCTTATCACCACCATTCTATTAGCTAACTATTCAAACTACTACATATGCAATACCTTACTTCTTACATAATTCTCTTGATTTTAAGACCTTGAAGACAGGGGTATGACCAGTTATTGACCAAACACCTAATCAGTAATAAAACTGAACACAAACATTTATGTCATTTTTTGCACAGTATCAGAAAAATGTGAAGAAGGAAGAGTAATGTTTGATGATATATTTATTATCTATACACTTGGAAAGCATTGTCTTAAAGCATTTGTCTTCAAACATTCCTGTAAAACCACTTCTTTGATGGTCATTGTGACATGTGAGACCACCCTCTCCTAGAAATTATCTCTCACTTTGAATGCGGAATAAGTGTATGTTTAAATCAAAACATATTTCATCTAACTGAAGGTCTGAATAGTAAAATTAGGAAATTCTACAATTTTCCCACAAAATTAATGCATTTTAATATAATGCATTTTAATATAATACCCTGGCATCTTTGTCTACATGAGATGTCTTCCACATTAGCAACATCATAAGCATTATCATAAAATAAGAACAGAGGCATCTAATCACTCAAACAGTAGCTAAGAAAAAATATTTTATGCCAAATTTACACTAGTTGTCCCATTGTTGGTCTTCTTATGGCAGTTATATTAATTCTAGAGCAACAGTAGAGGTCTTTCAGAGAGCAAACACATTTCTGAGTCTTAAATATTTTTTTTGTGTTCAAACATACTTTCTGTTGTGTTCTGAAATATAGTGCCTCTATTTTTCCTACTTTTCTGAGATCCTCTAAGTTTTAAAAAAAGATAAAAAAATCCTGAAGGAGGCTGGCATCTGTCACACAAACTTCACTTTAAAACCAAAAGAAATTATACATCGTTAGGCCAAATCTGTCTCCCTAAAAAGAAGACACACAGACAGAACGAAAGAAAAGAGAGACAGTATTTTATTCCTTGATAATGCTTTGCTTAGCAAAACAGATGTTAAAACTCTGTAGTAGCTACCCCAAAAGAAGGTTTCATAAGAGCAATAGATTTACATAATAGCAAACAAATTAGGCTCTTATAGAAGCCAGGATACTTCAATTAACTTTAACACTCAGACAGGAAAACAGATAGGAAAACACAGAGTCCACTGCCTAGAAAGTAAATTTGGCCTTTGGGGGAAAAAAAAAAAAATAATAATAAAGTGATTGTGCTTATTCAAGGAACAGAAATGTTACCTGGTTAGGATATAAACACAATAATACAAGTACGAAAGTAGAAGCTCTGACTGAACCTGAATCAGGTTGCTTGGGGTAAGGACTCTGAGTTACAATCTCAGACACTCTGTTATAACAAAGACTATAATATATTATGGGAATATATGTGAGATAATCTGTAACAGAAGCTGCTTGGCTAGAAAGCTAAGTTTGAATGCAGCTCTTTGCTAAGAATTTTAGAAACAGCTCCCCTTTCCGAGTACTCATATATAAAATTGGATTTGAAATACTATACCCTTTGGCCGTTTCAAATAAATGATCTCTCTATCAGTAAGAAAATTTGGATATGAGCCCTTTAATCAATTTGATGACTTACCATATTTGACTTGCTAATCTGCCAGTTTATGAGTGTATTTACAAGTGCATGATATTTCACACCACTCACTGTACATGGCAGAGATGCAATATTTTCTGATTCATATGCTAAAGTTAGGAAAATACTTATTAATGCTAACCCCCCTGAAATAATGATGCAGAACATCAGTAAACAATAGCCAACACCTTTCAGCACTATTTTTATTGCTTATTATTATGTTAGAGATCCACTAAGCAGCTACAACTGAGAGGGGAGTCTCTTTATGAAAATACATTGAAATAATTTATTCAATAACTAAGCACGAGGAGGCTCAGACATCTAAAAATCATTTCTCAAGAGAAATCTGAATCTTAGACAAAGTCAAACTTGGAAAAAACAAAGCTAAAAACACTGTAGGATCTCCAAAATTCTTCACAGACAGCACATTGTGCAAATTATGCATTTCTTGATGCAATAATCATTTTCAAGAAATTTCTTAAGCTTTCCCCTGACAAGCTAAAGAACCATATACAGCAGATGTGAGAAGATCTTACTCCTGAGGCTTACCAAGCTATCCAAATGTCTTATATAAAGAATAAATATCTTCTCAAATAATAAAATCCATCAACAAATACAATTGGTGTAAATTAAAAAATAAAAAAAATTTAGAAAGCTCTGTGATCACAGAACTTGTAAGATATAAGGTAGCTGCCTGCAATTACGCCCCAATTTTGAATGAAACTTCTAGCTCCAGACAGCTAGTGACATTACTGAATGGGTATTTATTTCCTACTGTGTTTGTTGTTATCCTCAAAAATAGTTACATTTGGAGCTAAATGATGACCTAAACACAGAGCTCAATCATTTGCTACATACAACATGCAGCGTTCATATTTTTAGAGTCCTAGTTATAGAAATCCCCAGTTATTCAGCTGAATACTTTTGACTACTTTGAACATCACCTTCATGAGACTCAAGTACTGACACTGTGTAAAGCAATTGTTTTTCTAAAAGCCCAAAGAAAGATATAGGAGGCCCGTCTAGAGTTACATCACTAGAATATTCTTCTGGCAGATCTGTGGTCTCTTCATTACATGGTAACTGAATACTATTGCATTGCAGAAATTTTAGCAAGAAAAGGAACCTTGAATCTCAACGTTTTTGCTTATTGGTCAGAAGTTAGACAAGTTCAGAGATTCCTCTAGATACTAGAAACATATATTAAATTATGAGGTAATAGAAAAACTCATAGGCAAGATATAGCCCAACAACAGGACTGTGCATTGAGACTTCTTAGCCTCATGAAAAGTTAGTAGCTGCGCAATTCTGAAAGCAGACAACAGGTGTCTGCTTACCTTTTTATTGTGAGGAAGGTCAGAGGGCAAGTACATAAAATCCTAGGGAGCAGGGTTTTCTAATAGCATATTTTGCCACAGAAGCAGCCTTTCAATGTATTTAGGACATTGTCCTGATTGTAGTGTAAATGAACATGATTCAGGGAAACAAAAAATATTTTCCAAAAAGTGTTCCCAGACAGAGTACTTTTAAACTCTCTCTCACTCAACTGACACACTAGCTCTACTGGACTACAGTGCAGTAAGAGATATGATGTATTTTCCTGCTATTTGGTTTACCAGCAGAAATGCGGTACGGTCACACTGTAAATCAAAACCAAGTAAAAACACCTTCAATATGACTAAGCTAAGGTAAAGCTGGAACTTATTTTAAAATAAGAAAAAATAATGCAAGTAATCATCCCATCACTCTTTGTTGCTTTTTGACTCAGTGTGTCCCTATCCTCTGTCAATCTTTATAAATTTCAAATTGTAAGGACTTCAGGGGAGAAAAGAAAAAAAAAAATCACATATCCCACTACCGTCTCTGTGTTTCTGATGTTTCTGAAATGTACAGAATCTTGCTCTTATGGGATTAATCATCTCAAGTAGCATAAACAACTACTCCAGAATCTACAAACCTTGCATTTGGCAATCTCAGGAATTGTTAAAGGAGCTGGTCTTGTAGAATTACGTTGCCTAGACTAAGAACAATAATCCTTTTCTCAAAGCATAATTGAAAAGCACAGGGTATGTAAAATTATTAAAATATTTTGACAACTAGTAGACTATAAAAAACTCACCACTATTATACTGTCACTCACATGCATATCAGCTTCTGTGCTACGGAACAACTCAATATATCCCACCTTTTTACAAAATACTACCCCAATTTTAAAATACAGCAATATTTTTGTAGATCATGTTTTCTCTGAAAGCGATGTGATGGCAGCATGATTAGACAAACCCTTTCAAGACCTTAATCCATACACCTGTAACTGAAACTCACATTTTCAAGTTAACCATTTCCAAGTTAGCTAGATGAAAGTTGGTCACATTTTCCCCTGTAATGCTGACAGGCTTGACAAAACCACAGCTGATTAATTCATACACCATTAGCCATTTATTAGCAACAAACGGAGCATAATGCAAGCAATAACCAAGTGTCTTGAATTTATAATACTTTTTTTAAAAGCTATCTTATCCTTTTCCCCAAAAAGAAAAAAAAAATTGCCAGCATTAATTACAACTGATCTACAACGCTAATTTCAACATTAAGTAGAAACTACAGGTGATCTAAGAATCTATGGCTGCAGAATAATTTTTCTGAAAAAGTAATCCTGAAGTACCTATGTACTAACTAAACTCTGTGCTGGGAGGAAAATGGGCAATGACTTCTAGAAATTTTGATTGAAGTTACTGGGACAAATAGGAACTGACTAGATCTTTCCAGTTAAAATATTTCATTAAATCTATGGAAATCTGGCAAAAAATATTTAAATATTAGAAAAAGTTTATGTTTTGTTAATGTCTGAATCTTAACAAAGAAAAATTAACAACAAGGAAATCATTATCAACAACGCTTTGGGTGTGGCAAGTTGCAAACTACACAAACTAGCCCACAAATAACTCAACTTCTGAGAGATGCACAATGTGTTATCTTCAGTATATACACCAAAATAGAACACTGCCTCTGCAAGCTGCTCTTCCTCAATATGTTCTTTCTATGCAGCCCCCTTTCACTCTCAGACGAGGCTTCCCTGTACCCTGTAAGCTACTCTTGTTACTCTCTAGCACAAGAAAGTAACAAAGCTTTTTTTTTTTTTTTTTTGTGCCTTTGTGGGTTGGTTTTGGGTTTTTTTTAAAGCAAATTTTTACAATAAACTAAGAGCTGGCTAGCCACAGGCCCTCCAGCCTTCAGAATGGCAGGCTATCCAGTTACAAATAGCAAATCATATTAACAGATTTTAAGTAGAATCATCAAACCATTTCTTTACCCTGCACTAATGGCTAGACATTTTAATTAAAAGCAGTTGTATTTCTTCAGCACCTGGGCCAAAATCTGAAGAAAACACAGCTAGTAAATAGTACTACAAAGAGACTAAGACAGCACTATAAACACGTAAAGTAATGTTATTCTACTTTTTTTGAAGCCTAGGACCCTGAAACAATAAGATTTGTTAATCTTCAGACAACTACATTCCCTTCACTTTTTAAACAGACAGTTTAAATCCTCCACAGATTTTCTGTCAGAATGTCATGGGATGAATGGAAATCATAAAGTTTGCTCAGCTTTAATATCAACCTTTTTCTTCTAGTAAAAAATGCTCTTTGATTTTCCTCTAATCAGAATCCTATCCAATTTAATAGGTAGATCATAGTAGCTCAGAATTTAGCAGGTAGCTCACAGTGGTTGCAGATGTTTCAGCTCTCTCTTTTTTTTAATTTTCATATTTAGAACACAATCCAAAAAACTATTACTTAAGATAACACCCAACACAGCTGGTGCTTTCCTATCTGATTACCATAAATAACTACAGGCAGAATTAATGCTGTATTTTGTCACATAATCTCTTCCTAATTAAAATCGAATCATTAAGCATTCCTTCAGTTCCATTCAGTAAATTCATCTGGCAGCTAAAGCTTGCCTCTTTCAACTTTCTTTTTTACACCCTTTAACAGGGCCCTACATTTATTCATTTGCATAGTATTATTGTTAGTGAGACAGAAGTTTTCACACTGTCTTCCTTCTGTTTCTTATCAACACTGGTTAACTTATACTTCAAATCTAAAAACACTTTGTCAAGTTGCCCAATAATTTTCTAGTTTTCATAGGCATTGCTACAAAATATACAGACAAGCTACACAAAGAAAATGTGATGCAAAACATATTATACTGGAAATGGCTGCCACAGAGGTACAGTTACTTTGGTTTTCTTTTGCTTAGGACCCACAATAGATAATGAATTTGCAACAAATCATAAAATACCCTAATATTTTGGAATAAACAACTATTTTGCAGTTAGAAAGTAGCATACACTTCATTCTTAAGGAATCTTACCAACAGCAGACTCTTTCAAATGACTTGAACTGGAGCTGCTTAAGTTGCCTAATACATCCAGCTCATCATCTAATTCAGAGGACATATCCACAAATAAAATTAAAGCAAAGAAGCTTTTAACACACCTCTGACCAGCATTATAGTACTCCTAATGTTTCTTTTGCTAATGACTACCTTTTTTGGAGTTCTCTAAAGCACTGCGATCCTCTACCACGATTTCTTCGTATGTTCTTTCCTCATCTTTTCCACATGCTGATTGACAACTTCCAGCTGGGAGGTCAGTATTTTCTGAAAATTCACTTTTGCAACTGACTGCTCCATGGCTGCTGCTACAAAGACTCAACTTCTCATAATTTTTCTGACAACAAAGAACAAGGAAATGTTACATATTGTCCTTATCGAGCACTCATTAGAAAACCTGCAGATGAAAATTGTCACTTGTGTATATACACACACACATAAAAAATGTACTTTGTGTTCCCACTTAGCTGTTACTCCAGGACTACACAGTACCTGGTTAGGTCACTAATTCTAAATTTAGAGCAAAACTTTCAAACTCTTAATCTAAACAAAGTATTTCTAGCCTTTACATAGAAGGCATCTTTGTCCTTGATGAACGTCTTTTCATAATAAGGACTTAAAGTGAAAAAAAAAAAAAAATGGAACGAATGCCGGACCAGAAGGAAATACTGAACAACACAAAAAATAAAAGACAGGACATAGATAGCAGGTTCCCAGATAGAAGAAACCAGAGATTTACTCTCTTCCAGCTTAGATTAAAGAATTGCAGATCCGTTCCGGACAACACAAAACCTGCACAACAGTTGAGATGGTAGTAAAATATGAAGTAAACTCTATGTGATGTGATGCCAGACACATACCCCAAGACTGAACTGACCAAATGTAGCAAGGAGTTCTTTAACAAGTATAAAATTCTGCCCCTGCTGTTGTCATTGTTTATAGCTTTTCTGGAAAGAATAGATATCCCTAATTCCTGTTGTTGCTTCTATTTTAATGCAATATATTTTGAAAATAAACTGTTATTATGATCTCTTTATATATTGTTCGAAGTCTTCTCACGTTATTTCTGTTGTGCATAAATAAATTCATGCTTCTTTTTACTCTGTCTTGTCAGATCAAAGCGTGATAAAGGAGAACAGGAGATAAATTATATGAGCATATCGGATTAAACAAATTAGTATCTTTAATATTAAAAGTAATTTCAGGAGATAATACATTCCTTAACACTTCTATTCTTAGCAAGTGTGTCAAAGACAATTTGGCCTGTATCTAAGACAATATTCTTCCAAAGTCTTTCCCATTAAATATTTTTACTTTATCGGGACACAGCAGAATGGGTACATTCTGAAAACCCTTCCTCTTTCAGAAACCTAACTGCACCCCTGAGCATTGACTTCATCTCTGACTGCATAATGGTCTGCTTCAATTATTTCCCCACCTTCTGTTCTACCCCCAAAACTATAACTTAACTTGTAGCTTGTCAAGCTTTTGTCTTTAAATTTGGGTGGGAAAAGATAATTTTATACCTAAGTACTAAACTCAACTTTATGTCTAAGATGCCACAACAGCAGTGACTGCGGACAGCATGGCAACCACTAAGGATGACACTCAAGCTCACTTAAAGAGTAGCCTAGTCATGATAGATGAGAACGCTTACTGTGCCCTGAACATTAAGTGCACAGTTACAGAAGAGAACAAAATCACCTGTTCTACATCAAAGAAAACAAAGTAAAGGGAGAGAAGGGTCAAACTGCATTGACATTTCAAAACTTTAAACTCCTTTCAGCATTGCCAATACTGAACCTCACACTCAAATTACTAATTGTTACCAACAACTTGTAAACTGAGTAGAGCTAACGGGGAAAAAAAAAAAAAAAAAGAAAAAAAAAGATCAAAAAGACTGATGTTACAAATTGGTGTCAGATCTAACTGCCATATCAAGAAAGGAAACCTGTTTGGAATGCCTGAACTGAATTCTGTAGACCTCATAATAAAAATAATCATCAAACCTGCTACAGAAACTGTTCAGAGTTCAGTGAAATGTATCCTAAAGCCTTAAAGCAGTTCTATAAACCGTAAAGCTATAACCTGTCTACACATAAAGTCAAGTCCATTTACATAAGATCTGAACATAGAGAAATACAGTCTCTCGTTACTAATCTGAAAGTAATATATAAATTACTGTGATATATTTTGCCCTACCTAGACAATAGCTAATAATTTTTAAAAGTGAGATTATATACTGTTGTTTCTATTTTGAGCAGGATGCCTGACTGATTTAGAAGGACAAAAGCACCTTGAAACAACCACTTCCAAATCTTCAGAGAGACTTCTTTCAGACAGACAGAAAGACAGATACCTGCCCTTTGAAGAAATCTATTAAGCAGTGTGATATTCAAAATACCACAAATACCAAAACATGAGTTAGATTGATACATACACATCTGAATTGTACTCATACCTACACTTTATTCTTGAGTTTAGAATTTTACAAATCTTTCTGGAGGCTTCATCAGTTAATCCAATTTATTTTTACATTTTCATAATAAACTAGTACCTTGGTTTCTCCATGGGTGTGATTGTTTGCCACCCTTGTTGAAACAAACCTGCCTTTTAGAATAAACAAACACAGTTCAAAAGGAAATCTAAGGGGAAAAGAGTTCTTGTGCAAAAGTGTCCAAGTTATAAACCAAATAATTTTTCCCCCCCAAGAATTCATCTTTATGACTGAGCAAAAGCATCTCTGGAAACACTTGAAATTTGTGTCCCACCCATGACGAAAAACCTGTCTATAAGCTGAGACTCTTCATCTATATCCTGTACACTTGCACTGTCTCTCTCTTCACTGGTCAACATTACCACTGTAAAATCAGATATACTTTACTTCTGGAGAAGTGCAACCTAAATTGCTCTTCTCAACTTCCAGCA
>NW_010105210.1:0-47598 GCF_000699245.1 Pterocles gutturalis | reverse complement strand
ATATAATATTTCATAAACTGAAATTAACACTGTCAAAAAAACCCCCTAAGTAAAACCAATGTATTTGTACAGTTGCTTCTCCCTGCTCATAGAAGTTTGCATTCTCCCAGTTTAAACTTCATCAGTTTAACTAAAATTAAGATATTGATCTTTCGTTTAGCTCTGTTTTGCCATATTGCTGTCCAGAAGAATTAACTTTTCTGTCTTCAAGAAATATAGAGCTCTCTAGAGGCATTTGTGAACAGTGTTTAATTAATCTTCTTCATTAGAGACAAGTAATTACAACTTTATACTAGTTAATTGAATTTCTATTTCAAGAAAAAAAAAAGCTTCAACTATTGAACTATTTGTAAAAAACTAGAAGATAGCAATAAAATGTGTAACAGCTAACATGAAATTGTCAGGGAAAAAAACCCCATACTAAACCAACATATTTCTTTCTGTAATAGGGTAACAGCTCTTGTGCACTGGGAACAAGAAGCAGATGTTATTTATAATGGTTTTAGTAAGGCTTTTGACAATATTTCTCATGACATCTTACAAGAAAGCTAGGGAAGTGTGACCTAGACAAAAATCACAATCAGTTTGCTGTACAACTGACCATAAAAATTGTACTCAACTTGGTAGCTGCTTTGAGTGTTTGTTACATGGAAAATGGGTGGTGAGCACATTTTTTCATGCTCCCTTCTGACCTTGTTCAAAAACCATTCAATGTTGTCACTGAATCACAATGATAATCTGCATAATGGGACAGATAGACTGCTTATTAAAAGTGCACAGACTGTGATACATTCACATCATATATCATATTACAGCACATACATCACACACAGTTGTGTCAATGCAAGTGACAACAGGTTTTGAAGAAAGTTCTGACAAACTGGAGAAACTGAAAGAACTGATAAAGTTTAAATAGGGAGAATGCAAAGTCCTGTGAGCAAGGAGAAATAACTATACAAATGCACAGAAGGGGGAAGGACTGGTCAGACAGCACCTCTGCAGGAAAAGATACGGGGAGTTTGGTGGATCAGAAACAGAGCATGACTCAACAATACCATGCTGTTATGGAAAGGTAAACCTCATATGTGGATGTATAAAGAGAATCTCCTCCAAGAACTGTATAATCTTTCTACTTGGTGCCAAGAAGGTTCTCAGTTGGAGCAACTGAGTCCACTTTTGAACACTACACTTAAAAAATGTGAAGAGACAGCAAAGGAGAGAAATGAGAATGATCTGAGGTCTATAAAAGGCGATTTACAAAGTAAGACTGATGGAATTTCATTATTCAGTCCAAAGAAAAAAATTACAGAGGGAAGATCTAACATATAAAATAAATAACTCTTACATATTTCCACTGTGGGGCAGACAAAAAGTAAACAACAACTGCAACAAGTAAAATTTAGGTTAGACTTTAAGACCACCTAACAGTAATTGTTTAACTACTGCATCTCTCTGGGATCCTGAAGAGAGAAATATGTATTCATACACTATGTAACAGGTTTGAATGCGCTCAGGGGACATTTTGGACTTAGTGCTCTTAGAGCAATTACATGACACTTAAGAGTGGGTCTGAAAATCTCAAGTGGCATATACATCCCCTATGGATATATGCACATGTCCCTATAACATCTCCTGAAAAAGACATACATAACACATCTTACTCTGTCAAGCATACAAAGCGAGACCAACACTTTCTGAAAGCATCAGACTAACTGCAGACACAATATATAGCAGAGTGCATATGTGCTATGGGTATGCCTCAGCATGCCGCGTTAGGGGAAGACTTACCAGTTCAAGTGTGAAAACAGAAAAATGCAGAGAGCAACCATGCTAATAAACATTCTTGTGCATTTGAACATTAGGACAAAGCACTCAGTTAATGGTGACCTAAACAGACCAGCTCAGACCAAGCACTGTTAATGACTTCTGACACCCTACTAGCCCCGACAAACACTGGATGTGGAGCCACTCCATAGATTGCACTACACTCAGAAACAGAAGTTCTTCTTGCTTTTCTGTTATCTAAGCATCTTAGTCTCCCATTGATCTGCACAGTTGGGAATGTCATCTGAATACATGAACTTAAAAATAAAATGTGCATTCTACTAACATCACTAATACACAAATTAAAATAAGCTTAAATTCCTAAAGAACACAGTACTAAAAAAACCTGGTATAGAGAAAGAATGTGACAGAACATGTGTGCCATATGCACAGATCAGAACTCCAGAAATTGAGAAAAGGAAGTTACCCTGATCAGCCAGGTAGTCCATCATGTCTGCCCATTTTTAATATATTCTCTGAATAGTAGCAGGAGGTACAAACACCTCATATTTTGTTATATATTTTTAGATGACAGACTCTGATTATAAAGCTTTCAGTTTTCTCTCCCACGTTCAAAATACAGGACAGATCTCAATATTCATAATTCTATTTGGTTTAGGTATACTGATATTTTACATTTAAAAAATCTGGCAATGAGAAAAAAGTTATTCTATTTATATGTCAAGTAGTATGTGAACACACTGTCTTATCAAGAGCTTCTAAGCATTTTTTCTAAGTTAAAAACACTTCAGGATATAGGCAGTAAATGAAAAAATAATGGATCATGCCTGTGTAATCAAATACCTATTTCCAAAGTAATAAAAGTGACTTATTTTCATCTTTTTGCAAACAGCTAAAATAATGTCTAAATTTTTTAAATCTATATGCCTCAAAAAAGCAATCAAATTATTATTTGGCTACCCTCTCATCTCTTTAAAGGAAAAAACAGAAGTACTCTAACTTCAATGTAAAGCTATTACTTCTATCATATCTTGCAACTGTCTGGATAGGGCACTCTTCTCTCCAAGGACAGGAAAATTGCACTGAAATCCCAAATCAAGCAGCTTTCCATCCATAGTATGGTGTGGGGTTTTCTGCAAATTCCATCACAGTTATGCAAGAGAACAACTAAATCAAGATACGAAAAAACAATGGCATACAACAAGCTTCCAGAAGTGTAAGGTAAGAAAACTCAAACACCATGGAAAATAATTGCTTATATTGTTTTAAGTTATAAATCCTACTCTGTATCTCTCCTTTGTCTCAGTACCTTTAAATTTTACATGACAGTGGTTTTTCTGGAAGTTTTTGGCATCCTTTTTACTGAAAAAAAACCCGTGTAATATAAACAATGATACTGGACTGATAGGTCAAAAAACTACTGAAAAAATTATTAACAATTTCTACAAGTCTTATGTTTGTTCAGGAAGGATAAAGACAAAGAACATATTAAAAAAAAAAAAAAATCCATCAGTTTGGGACCAGGTGTTCCAGATAACTTTTTTTTCTACAGTGCAAACTACTGAGCCCTGATAAAAGGAATCTAAGAGAGATACAATAGCTGAACAGACAAGAGTAGCTGTGTAAATTATAGCTTTGCTTCACAATTACCATAACAATAATTTTCACAGTGAGCTTTTACTACACAAAAACATTGTCCTTATATTTTTTCAATTAATTCTCTGAGATCTTATACAAGTTTGGTTCATTATGTAAAATACTGACGTCCTTCACAAAGAGTGCTTAAAACACAGCGTGAAGCAAATGGAAATATTTTAAGTACTTCTGCAGAACTGTATCAGACAGTAACAAAGCATGAGCAAATATCTTATCAGCATCACTGTCCTTTATTTAGCAATCTGTAATTAAAAATTATATTTGTGTAGGTTCCATTTTCCAGGTGTCATTGTTTGTGAATCATACACAAGATTATCCATTTGTTCCACCCTAGCCAAGTGTCTATTCTCCTATTCACCAACTATTCATAAGTGTGCAGTAATAATTAAACGTTAGCAGATTCTATCAAAACTGCAAATACCTCCACAACAATGCCATTCTCCAACATGGAATGATACTGGGTTTTAAGATATGGTTATTTTTCCTGCATACGCATACCCACAAAAAATGAATGAATACCTCATTAAAAATAAATTGAAGACCCTGCATGGAAAAATGTTATACGAGGATGGGTCTTTTCATTTTATTTTCTGCTTTGTTGTACCTTTTTTTCCTCAGATATGCCAAACAATGACAAAAAATAAAGCCCAATACATGCACTTACTTGTGATAAAATGGAAAGCTGATGGCGATAGGTTACTGCATTTCGATTAACCTCCACAAAGTACCCCTGGGTTCGTCTCCTCTCCTGATCCAGTTTCTTCTCCATCATGAGATGAGAGGTGGATAAAACATCCAGGTATTTCATCATCACATCAGACAGCAGTGAGCTCACCTCCACTATGTCTGGACGTGCCTCTGCATCAGGAGTCAGGCATCTATAGAAAGAACACTTTATAATGAAAGCTAATTACTTCTTTCTAAAAAACTGTTTACTATCAATTAATTCCTCCACTGGTTATTTATCAAGTCATGCTGGCCAGCACTCTGCTCAAGCCTGTGTGGGACAGTTTAACACTGTGCAGCCTTGGTGTTGACACACTACAGAGCATAGTCTCTGGCATCAGCTGGAATAAATATTGTTGGCACTTCAGAGACACCAACCACTATGGGGGGCTGCTGCTGCACACTCTCAGACACTCTAGGGAGTGCCTGGTGCCTCTTCCTGGGGCTGAGGGAGACGTTAGCCTCCCTTGTGGGGACTGTGCTCTGGTCAAGGTGCTGCACCGCTGGACAAAGCAGCTGTAAAGGAGACAAAAGTGCTGTCAGGAGGATTTACAGGAGAATGACAAGATCTTCACAGAGGTTTGCAGAGACAAGACCCCCTAACAATGCGAAGGAGGAAAATCTAGAGATCACCCTCAAAGGAACAGTGGATGGAGACTCCCAAGAAGAGGTAGCCTGGAGACCTGTGATTTCTGCCAGCAGAAGGAAGGCTTTTCCTCTGAGTACAGATGCACAACTACAGAAAAGGTAGAGTGACCTAGGAACAGGTGAGAAAAAACAAGACCTAACAGCGGACACATCAGAGTCAGGTAAGTCTGAATCAAGTGTTCACATCACAAATAAGAAGCAGCTGACAGTCATTTGAGATTGAGGGAACAGAGGCATCCATCTGCTTGACCTGATTTGATAATTGTGCTTGTGAGGTGCTTGCATTCAGGACACTGTGGAGATACTACCAAGACTCATCTGGCCGTTGGGCTATTACACCTTGCTGCTCATTCATAAGGGCATGAATGGCACTAGCAGGGTCGACCCTGAAGATACCAAAAGTAACTATAGAGCACTTGGGTCAAGTGTGAAGGGCAGGGGGCCAAGGCAGTGTTCTCCTCAGTCCTCCCAGCAAGGGGGAAAGGCTGAAGTCAGGGTGGGTGCAACCTGCAGTCCAACACCTAGTTGCGTGTAGTCAAGAACTGATGGGTAAGGATCAGAGGAACAGACCAACATGGGTGACATTGTGGTAGATGCCTGCTATAAACCACCCAAAACCAAAGAGGAAGTTAACGAAGCCTTTGTTGGACAGATGCAGGAAGCTTCATGATTGCAGGCAGTCATACTCACTGGAGCCTATTAACCACCCTGATATCTGCTGATGGAGTAATACAGATGAGTGCAGCAATCCAGGAGATTTCTGGAATCTGTTGATGACAATTTCGTGGTGCAGGTTTCAGAAGCTAACTAGCAAAGGTACTCTGCCAGAGCTGTTGCTCACAAACAATGAAGAACCAGATAAGGATGTGAAGACTGAGGGCAGCCTCAGCTACAGCAGCCAGAGTTCAAAATCCTGAGAGAAGTGAGAAAGACAGGTTGTATGGTTACAACACAGGACTTCAGGAGAGCAGAATTCAGCCTGTTCAGGGATCTTCCTGGTAGAATCTCATGGAAGACTGTCCTGGAAGTTAAATGGAAAGCCTGGGAGAGCTGGCTAATCTTCAGGGACACCTCAAAGCACAAGAACAGCCCGCTCCTCCATGTAGGACGCTGGGGTGGACTACACAGGAAGAATACACAGATATTGCCCAAAGGGTGGATTTAGGAAAAGCAGTTGACAGCTAGAACTGAAACTAGCAATGGATGTGGAAGGATAAGGAAAGAGCTTCTATAAGTATATTGACAACAAAAGAAAGGTTAAGGAAAACGTGGACCCACTATGCAACCTGGTGACAAAGGACAAATTTCCAAGCACACAAAGAAGAGAACTGGGAACAGCCACGATGGACTTATCAGACAGCAGTCATACCTGACTAGCCTGATTGCTCTCTATGATGAGGTTACTGGCTCTGTGGACAAGGTGGGAGCAGTATATGTTGTGGGTAGCTTTATTTTAGCAAGGTCTTTGACACAATATCCCACAGTTCCACAGGACTACAAGGTAGGCAGATAATTGGCTGAACTTCCTGGCTCAAAGACATGCCATCAGGAGTAGAATATACACCTGGTGGCTGGAAGTAGCATCCTCCAGGGATTAATATTGGGCCAGTGCTGTTTAATGTCTTTATTAATGACCTAGATGACAGGATGGAGTGAATTCTCAATCCTTCAAGATATTCAGAACTTACTTAGACAAGACCCTGAGCAGTGAGCAACCAGATCTAATCGTATCTGCTTTGAGCAGATGGACTAGATGACCTCAGGAGGTCCCCTCTATAGTTCTGTGATTCTTGTTTCAGGCACTCTAGGTAGCCGTTTGGTAACAGTGATAATATTCTATTAGGGCTATTTTAAAATCCACAGAACATTTTGTATGTAGTGTAGGACATGAAAGCTGATTCTACATGTACTACATGTAGTACATGTAGAATACTACATGAACATATGTAGGGACAGTTCTACATATACTATAAACTGTCTTGAATCCGTTAAGTCCAGTGAACTCCATCATTTACTTCTATTTCCCTGCAGAGTGCTATTGAGCAGCTAGCATACAGATGCACTTAACCCAACACCCTTCTTTAAAGATAGCGTCCCTGAATGATTTATTATTTCTAAAACAATATTTTCTAAAAAAATATGACTGCCACCTAAAGTAACAGTTTTGAAAACGCTTTACCATACTTGAACTTCTTGATTTTAATATTTTGTGTTTAAATTTTCTCTAATCTGTTGATTTGTCTCATTAATTTTCGTAACTTTGTTAACCTGGTTTACTTAAAATTTTATATTTCCTTTAACAGACAGAAGTTTTTCACGTTGAGAAATGTTCCATTTAATTTTTTTAGACTTATTTTAATCCAATGAAATTGGCCAAAATTTCCAAGAATGATGTGAGCTATAAAAGATTTCTGATAAGTCCTAAATCCATTTCCCATGCACCTAGAAGGAAATTATTTATTTATGACTAAACACTGAGTAGATTGATGTTCAACTACAAAAGGCTTTGATGATTGATTCTAGAACTTTCTTTGGTAGCTTAATCCAATAAAACTGTATTTTAATAATAACAATACTGAATAACAGTAATGATAAAACTAAATGCAAATTTACATTTGCAACATGAAGCTTTCAATGTTTTTTCTAATCATTATTAAGAAATTATTTTTTCTATTTATGGCATTCATCTTTGAATACATATGTTGTGCTTCAGTCATTTGGAAATAAGTTCTTAATTTCCGTTAATGTTTCCTCATCTATATTATAAGTAAAATCTCATCATAACTGCTTTTCTTTAATGTTCTTTGTTCTTTCTAACTATGTCAAAAAGCCTAAGCCAAAATGTAAACATAATATTTCATTTAAGGATTAACCCAGAGTATAAGAATCAGTATTTAAAAAAAAAAAATTATACCTCCCACGGCTATTAAAATAAGCAGAAAAAATTCTCATGTGATAGAAAAACTTAATTTTAATATTTTCATGCAAATACCTATTTAATCATCTATTTAAACAATAGTAAACTCCGTAGTTAGCCTCCACAGCAGCCAGTCTCATGATTATATGGGACTTTCAGTGAACCTGTTTAATACAGCCACAATATCTACAATCATAAATAACTTAATACCTGGCTTTGGAAAAACCCTCAAAAACTTCCTATTATGGAGTTTCTCCTCATCCGGAATGAAAAGAAGGAAAAGACAGAGGGCCAGAAACTCACATGTCTTTAGCTAGGTCACTGATAAAGATGTGTTTAAACTTTGTAAGAGAATGCAATACACATCAATACCGATATGATGTGACTGGAAGATATTTTCTGGATGCATTTGAGACTACAACACTATTCTTAAATAGTGAGCAATGAACTAATAATGTCAGTTCTAACTACAAATATCCATAAATATTTAAAACACTAAAACTCATTTCAGGATCTCATAAATGTAAATGTTAGTTCTATTAGCTCTTATCCTCTCCATTATTGTCCTTAGGTCTTTAAATAACAGAAAATTTTTTGTACTATAAAACACAGTATAAAAATGTTATTGTCTTTGTACAGTTAAGTGCTTTTTAGCGATAGAATTCAACATCTGAATGAGAAAGAAAAAGCATTTTTGTGCTATGTGGAGTTTTTCTAAAATAGAAAACTCAAGGGAGCCAGATCTCATAGAAGTGCACCAATTCACTCTCTGTACTTGGCCTTACACATTACAATATCACCAGGAAGATGTAACCACAGCTAAGAGAAAGAAGTGAGTGGAACAAACACAGGCTCATCTTTTCCTCCATTACTGCATTATCTCTGCTATCTCTGCTGTCCTGATAATAGGATTAGAAGGTAGTGGGAATCATACTTCTCTCAGTCAAATAAACAACAAAACTATGAATGTGATCATACAGTGATCTATAAATAACATATTGTAACAGGGTTACTTCATTGACCATAAAGTACACTTGAAAATGACTCAAAATGCTGTATTTTCATGGAGGAAAAAAAATGATGCATAGGGAATTAAATACTGCACTGGTATTGTTAAATTTCAGTACTGACTGTAAAGTCTATACTGTCTGGATAAATGTCCTGACTATACTGGCATGAGTTTTCTAGTTGCATGTATGCAACTATATTGTATATGTTATTAGCAGGACAAGGAGATACCTCCGTTTTTCTTTCAACCAGAAGATCTTTCATATTCAGAGACAAATACCAGCAGTTGCTATGTCAGCGAACTGTCACATTACCACTACTAGGAACACACAAAACAAAACATCTTTTCAGCAGGATGTTGAAATAAAACTAGATAAGTAATTACCTCTTAATCGTAAGTGACACTTTTTCAGAGTACAGTCCTTCTGGCACAGGATCATACACAGCCTCTACTATCTGCAAAATAAGTAATCTACAGTTAATTGAAGAAAAGTATTCCAACATCTATTTTAAGACCCTGTATGATAAGTATTGATCCTTGACACAACCTGATGGGCATTACATCATCATCTCTAACTTCCAAAACTTAGAACACATCTTCTAATGTAGAATGTCACTTCTAATCAGGAATCCACATTAATATATGTAATCTGTGCAGAATAAAGGGCTACAATATCTGAATAAGGGAAATATTTTAAAAAATACTCCACAAACAATGATTTATTTTTATTTGTGATCACATCTTAAGGTGTAATACACAGTGCTATAGAAAATCCAATAGTATAGTATATCAAGAAATTTTATATATCTAAAGCTCCTATCACCAAATGCAATGATAAAATATACTAGTCTGAGATGTAATAATGCACAAACATTTACAAGCAATTTTTGCAATTAGAATGGCAAGATAGCAATTCATACAATGATTAATACTTGTGCTCACTCACACATCAGACCAGAGAGCAGTTTATGCTTCTACAACCTTAAGTATAAATTCTCATGGATCTAGTGAGCACATGCAGAAATAATTGGTAGGTTGATCTGTCAAATCTGAATACCTTAGTTGCCAAGGAGAGCATATTGGTGCTGTAAAACGGTGGGTTCAGAGTTGCCATCTGATAAAGGATGCATCCCGCAGCCCAGACATCAGCCTTCTCTCCATACGGCTCACTCTTTACAACTTCAGGGCTAAGTAAAAAGCAATGCAACCCACAAATGTTTAATTAATTCACCTAGAAGTAGGCTTTTAAAAAAAAAAAAACAAACCACCCAGTATTTAGTTAGTCACTATAACATATTTTCAGAGCACATAAAATTACATTCAAAAGGTTGCATTTGTTTCCTTTACTAGACAAATTCTTTAAGAAGTACAATTAATATCTTTTCCACTTCTACTGCAGTTCTTCTCACAACATTTATATCTTGTTCACTTGTCCTTTCCACGCATTTCATGTTATAATGTCTTTGGTCTTAATGTATACAAATGAACTACTGCATTGAGGACTTGTTTACAACAATGGCATTTCAATAAAAAGGACTAGAGAACAGACAAATATATCACATCATCTTGTAATTCAGATATCAGAGAGATTCAAAAAAGATTCCTGTACTTGGTATACTAATGGATGTGATTTTGCTACTAATGTAACAAATTTTACTCATTATATAATTTTTACCCTCTTAAAACTACTGTAATGCATTCCCTGTGAGGATGCCACATGGACACCCAACAGCCAGCTGAATGACAATTAAAAAATCCAATGTAGAGATCCGTTTAAAGCGAATGGAAGGCAGCAGTAATTTCAATTTTGACTCAGTACAAAGCAGACTCCACTTCTTTCTCTTAATTTCCTCAGCACTTTTCACAAACCTGGATGATAATAATCTACATTAGCAGGAATATTCTGATGCTGGAGTTCAAGTCTTAGCAGGAAGTAAAGGTCAAATCTTATAATGTGGTTTTTTTCACTTAGCATCTTTTCTCTGTAATTATTCATAGATATAAAAAATACTTTACTCCTTTTGTCTGTAAAACCAACTTGAAAACTTACTTGTTTTCCTCTTCCTTTCAGCTTAGAATTGGAACCACTATACCAATTTGGTGATTATACTATGACGACTTTGGTAAAATGCCTTATTTTAGAGTTGAGCGGTACTGTGTAAATTCAATTAATCATGCAGTCTGGATAAAGCATATTGCTAGAAGGTGTGCTTCTGATATGTACAAAGTGCAGAAAACAGATTTTTAAAATAAATGGGATGACGTCCCTTAAACTATTATGCTGAAAAGAAATTAAGTGATCTTAACAGAACAGAAAGTCAGAACAGAGGTAACAGTGTGGGGAAGTAAGAGAGACTGACAGGTCACATATTTCTGATAATATTGATCAAGCAAGATACAGTTTCCTGGGTGAAACCTAATTAGCAATTTTCCTTGAATTTTGCCGCTGCTATTACATAACCGCAGAGGATGTTGAACATGGTGTTAGAACACAATACCATATCTGTAATCAGACTGTCTTTATTCCTAACTGTGACACTAACTCATTAGAGGACTTTGTGGAAATTTCATTTTTGAGTATTAAATGTGTATATTAGAGCAAATATCAGTATTGCAACTTATCATATAGATGGTGAGCTCAGTAAGGCAAAGCCCCTGCCTTAGTGAAGTTCTAAGCATGCTCCTATTCAGAAAAATGAAACTGACTTGAATTTTACAGTCTTTCATACTAGTGATAATTTTCATGCATAGAGACATAAAGTTATAATTTCTTATTTTTAAAGGACTAAATAATACTAAAATCCCAAACTGAGATTATCAAAGCCAAATCTATGTACCAATGCAGAAAGTCACACAGCAGTCACAGAAAGAATAAACTGAATACAACTGAGAGAGAAACAGAAGCAACCATGACCCCGCCTGCAGAATCTTGTATTCATGAACAGCAGGGAAGAACCTAGCTTGATACCCAGAGCAAACAGCAGTCCATTGGGCTGGTGACTATGAAAAATGTATTTGTTACTACTGTGATTTGGAAATCACAGAAAGAATACAGTGCTGACAGGATTGTAGTTTTAGCATGGTTTCACAGAAATTCATAATGAAGTAATTTCGTCTGCTTATTCATACTGAAAGACTTCTTGTTCTAAATGCATATTTAATCACTTCAAAAAGAAAAAAAAATTGAAAAAGAAAAGGAGGACTTGCAGCAGAGTAGTACTTCATCTTTTCCTGCAGAAATGTCTTTAGTCAGAAGTCTCTGATATTTTGAGCATTCAGATGAGCAATATCTCAAATAAATACTGTCTCATGCTTAAGTAGTACTTGAAACTACTGAGTTAATATTTATCTAAGATGACCATGAAAGTTTAACAGATAATAGAAAATCCTGTATTTATACGATGCTATGCTTCCATGGTTAATTAATGCTGTAATTTAGATTTTTAAATAGAACTTTCAAATATTATTTATTTACTTCTAAGAGGTGTAGTGAAAACCCTCACCATGTTCTACAGGCTTGCCTCACCATCTGCTAGCTAGAGATGTGGGTGGGGTACAGTACTTGTTGACTACTAAAACAGTTCTGCAGACAAGTTGCATCTTTTGGATCCACATTGTTGAGGGATGCCAAGCAGAGAAAGTACCTAGTTCTGTTCCTGTACACTGCCACTCACAAACAGGAGGGCGGTGGGAGTACACACGGTTTGTCTAATTCAGTTGACAACTGTGTATAAACTGTCACTGTCTGGTCAAGACCAGAAAGAATGACTAGAACCAGACTCTGAATTTTATTCCATAAAAACCCTACAAAATCAGTCCTAGCCACAAACACCAAAAATGAATTTAAGGGTGTAGCATTGGTTTCTTGGTTTATTTGTCAAGGCAGGATTCTTCCTTTCATTCTTAGATTAAGTGATCTCAATTGAACTAGGACAATGGCACTAATTAATTTTTAGAAAACAGATATCCACATTATAAAATGCATTCAGTGTCAAAATAAAATACACAAAGGGAGAAACTCTAAGAGCTGATAAAGAATTTAATTTCCATTGCTCCAAGGGCTGATCGTACTGTGGCAAAGCAGCAGTACTGATGCTATACTCTATGATATCCACAGTCTTGGATAGTAAGAGGAAGCAGATACTTATATAATTAGTCATTTAGTTCTTGCAGCTAATGGATTCAAGATAACCACTACAGTTTTCCTCTAGGTTTACAAATCACTGCTCATTCCTAAATTACGTTATCCAAGCTGAAAAAGCTTACTTCAGCAGCATTATGTTAGCTATAGGAGAGTCCTTCTCCAAAAAAAAGTCCATAGCAAAAGCAAGACTAAATTCTTCTAAATGAAAGATACAGAAATATATCCCCAGAATAATTCTCCAAATTCTCAGCATCCTTGAATAGACAGTTTTATAATTGTTTCTCAGAAAGTTCACTCTTGCTTGACATATCAGCATTGCTTATATAATTAATAAATCTATGCCAAAAGCCTTAAAATGAGTCTTGAATTTGATTAAGCCACCCCTTAATCCAAAGAGTTATCTGTTTTTTCTTCTAGACTACTTTTGCAAAATTAAGCCATTATTTTAAATACAGAATATAGCTTTCCATACCACCCCACATTTTCAATTAGGATTGGGGAAAAAAAAATAATATCAAATCTTGTCAACATTTGTGCTACTTGTAAAACAATAGCATTGTACCAAATCATCTCTATATGGCCTTGGAGACATTTTTGCAATCAAGCTTTCCATTATAATTTTGCTCACTGATGTTATTTTGTCATGGTTTTTATTTAAGAATACTTTGTTAACAGAGATTTACAAACAGACTGTTCCAATCTGAATCTGCTGCATTAGTACTATCGCGTACCTACATGAGAGATGACTACCCTCACTGGGTTAGCTCATGTTCACATTAGTTATCAGGGGACAGAAGTTCCAAAATTAAGAAAACCTGAATTTGGATGGGGAGGAAAGGGGGAGTTGAGGGAATGATTTTTTCAAAAGAGCATTGATTTTCTAGAGCTTCTAAAGATTCTGAGAAATGTTGTCTATACTATCAGGCTGAATTTCCATGGGAGACAATCAGTGAAGATTTCCCAAGCTGCACAAAACTCCAATAAGCCAGTCGTGACTTGTCTTGGTGCAATATTCATTGGTTAATCTAAGTGCTTCTAACAGGTGTAAGAACAGGCTGGTATGATATCATCCTACAGTATGAGTATTTTCAAATGAGGCATGATTTCAACAGTTATGGATTAATTAAAACAAGAGTGATTCTTCAAGACTTACTCCCAGAAGAGGTGATGGCTATAATGAAAAAGTAAATAAAAAAGACATGTACACCACTGCAGAAGACTTCAACAATGACAGAGTTATTGGTTTTAGTCTTTATCATTCCTCCAATTGATTACTAAGAGTTTGATGTAGATTCCTACAGTTGGTGGTGGCTATACACTCAAGCCTAGAAACCACAGCTAGTTCAGGAAGCAACCCAAGCTGAAAATAGTTGGAGGCTAGCAAAGTATCAAATACGCTTATATCATTCTTCCTTCTCTATGGATACTGAGTTATTGCCACTGTTGGAAACAGGACAGTAGGAGAGACGGTAGACAAGTCTGCCTTATACTGATAAAACTTTTTTTTTTTTTTTCTGGTCCCAAATACCGAAAGAGTCTCTGCAGTTTCTATTAGCTGAAGATATTCAGTTATCTTTGTTAGGAAGACATCTATAAAATAATACTTGCTTGCAATGGATAACCTTTTTAGTTGCTGGCAGAAGTCATCAAGCAAAGCAAAGGAAGGGATTTACATGATCTTTGCACCTATAACTGCCACAATTCACTGTAAAAATGAGACTGCCATACTCTGTCCCAGGTTAACCAGGGATTTATCCTGCAGTGCCTTGAAAACCTTCAGAGGTAAAGACCACACAACCTCTCTGGGCAGCCTGTTCTACACTTGACTGTTATAATGGTGAAAAAAAATTTGCTTTGTATCAAGTTAGGATCTCTCCTGTTTCAATGAATGTCTGTTTTCTCAGATCTACTCTATAATCTGTTCTCCAAATCACAGAAAGGGGGAAGACGACGACAAGGAGAAAAAGGAAGAAAAAAAAAATGCTGCTTACCACCAGCATCATCCTGAAAGAGAGAAAAGGAAAAATAAGAAAAGCAATTGCTGCTTGTCACGATTCTTCCTCTGGACAGTTTGCTGTAAACTATAGACATACAGTCAGCATTATAGCTTCATAATTACCACTAAAAGCAATAGAAGAAGAAACAGGAGCCACAAAACTGACATTCTGAATAAAGAGCTTCCATGAACATTGCTAAAAGCTATTTGCATTTCTCACCTACAAGAAGAATTCAACAGAAGCCTTTTGGGGATATTCTGTCTATCCCTTAAGTGATAAAGCTGGAAGAGGATTTTCAACCACTAGTTAAAAATTTTGCCTTCACAGTTTTCTATTTTGAAATTTATTGCCAAGCAATTCTACAATAATTTATTACGTTGTCTTCTAACTTGTGTATATTTTTCTCGTTACAAGTTATATTAAATATTTTATCTATATTAAATTTCTTCTTCACAAAAGACACCTTCTCAGGCATCCTAAACCTCTGCTGACACCTATAGAAAAATTCACCATTTCCAACATTTTCTGAAATGTATGGGGGTAGGGAAGAAATTTACTACCTTCAGTTTGCAGTTTTATGGTGTAATAAATCCTCTGGCCACCAGGTGGGGAATGTAATTTTAAAATGTGTCAAATCAGCTAAGAGAGGTAACTTTCATGTGTATAATTGCTCTCTCTCATCAGTGTAATCTCAACAGTTTCATTTTTTTAGTCCAACCATCACCTGTCTCTGCCCAGGAAGTTCTTCTACATTTATATAATTCAGGCTATACAGAGTCAAAACCAATCTGAGATCAGTGACAGGCCACTGATAACTGTAGGATACAGCAGGCTATAGGATAATACCTCCCTTATGTTTTTTACTAACATCTTCGAAAAAAAGGCCTGGTTTGATGTGGAAGGACACTTTTCGCTGCAAATAGTAGTGAATTGTGTAGTCTGTCTCAATGTGAAACGTTAATGAGCACTAAGAAACAAGTAAAACCAAGATCCCAGTAACAAACCAGTGTAGCTCTCAGCTACACTGCTGTTGATCAACAATTTAAATAGATCATAGAATCATAGAATGGTTTGGGTTGGAAGGGACATTAAAGATCACCTAGTTCCAGCCCCCCTGCCATGGGCAGGGACACCTCCCACGAGACCAGTTTGCTCAAAGCCTCATCCAGCCTGGCCTTGAACACCTCCAGGGATGGGGCATCCACAGCTTCTCTGGGAAAACTGTTCCTGTGCCTCACCTCCCTCACAGTAAATAATTTCTTCCTAATGTCTAGCCTGAATCACTAACTTACTGCTTTCTTTGAGCACATATTCAGCATCTCTCTGTCTAAAACAGAAGCAGATGTTTTATACTTCACCGTTTGGGTTTTTTTACTTTACAGTTTTGAAAATAATGACATGGACATCCAGTTAACATTCAACAACTGATTTGTATTGCTTTGAATTACAAACCTTTTAGCTTTTATGAATGCTAACATTATACATTATTGCTTAGAGATGCCAAATATATTAATTTTGAAAAATAATTTATGGCTTCTAGCAGTGTAACAAGACAACATTCTAGAACACATTAAAAACTGTCAGCAATTCACCCATGTCACATATTAATACAAATCAGACAACAATTTTTAAGAAGTTCTCAATTGTTCTTTACTCCTATTGATTAGTGAAACAAAAACAAACAAGCAAAAATCTTCTTCATGCCTAAATCATTAAATATCCAAAGCAGAACCATGTTCAGAGCACAAGATCCTCTTCCTAATCCCTCAGTGTGGAGTCACTTATACCTACTTTGTTCCCTAGCAAAACTTCAAGCACATATGAAACTGTGAAGGCCAAAACAGCTTCACATGTGGTAAGTTGCTTAGGCTGTATATTTGAAAAATATTGCAAGCCAAGATGCTGTTTTGCTCCTGCTGCTCCCAGTCACTCTTTACTGCCACTGTCTGCTCTTCTGTGCCAGCACAAGTTACCTCTACAGCTGCGTCATGCATAAGACCAAAGACCTGATGCACCTGAAAAATAACCTAAATTATTTTTCAGACAGGTCAGTTATCTCATCTAGTTCATCATCGTACATTTACACAAATTATTGTGTTGGTCCAGGAGTGGCATGGCTATTTGGGTTTTGTTTTTTTCAGGGTTGGGTTTTTTACCTTGAATCATTTCATTTAAACAAAATCACAGCCCTAAAACCAACTGGTACTGGCAGAAATTTCTGAGGCTTTTTCTAGGGAAGAGAGATACTAAATAAACATGGCCTCTTGGGAGTTGTATTAATATAAAAGCAGCTTCCACTGAAACACAGCTTTCAGTTTTACTCTTGGTTCATAATGCTGAACTGAAACTTTTTTTTTTACTTTTGCTAAATATGAAAAATTTAGTCAATCAAAATATGATTAAACCAAGAAAATGTATAAAAAGCTTCAGGATATCTCTTCTCAGTTTCTCTTTCTGAGTATAAAGCTCACATAAAAGGCTGCTGAAAAGAGCAGAAGAATATTACTGTGAGTACTTCTGTGTTCATACTTAGAAGACCAGCATGGTACATTCAACTACTACTTGTTTTCCCTTCTTTGAACTCTGTAATTTTTCTGCAAGGGTGTAAATCTCTGGCAATTAGAAATTCATGTATTTATCCAACAGATTTTTTTTTGTGGTAAATTTATATTTTCACTGCTTTTACACATAGGAACCTTTAGCGCTACTGAAAACAAGTTCTTTCTGAATCTCATGGAGCAGTAGCAAAAGAGCACCTCATTGCATAAAGTGTCTTTTTTTTAAGTGTCTTTAAAACTGAAGGATACATTTCACTGATGTTCACAGTATGCTGCCCAGGAGACATCCATATCTAAATGTTCTCATGTTTGAACACATGGAAAACAATGTGCTCCAAAAATTCCCAGATATGGCAATTGTGTACTTGCTGGGAAACCACTGGGCAATTTCAAAGTCTTCTGCTTAACTATCAATGGCAGCAGGTAGAACAAAAAAGACATGACAACTTTGAATACAGTTATGCCAGAAACAGTGTTGCTAGCTGGATAAACCAATCTATGCTTAATTTGGCAATGTGGAATAAGGAATTAAACTAAAAAATTCATGACAGCATCTGCCTCATGATATCTAAACTGAACTAACTTCTCTACAAGTATGAACCATCTAACCTTTTAATACATATGTGTGTGCATGTCTATGTGTGTCCATGTATATATGTGCATACATACATACATACACTGTACTACTTAAAAATACATTTTGGGCCTCTAGAATTTTCCACCTAGAACAGTATTCTAGGAATATTTCATTTCGGAAATAAAGCAATTGGGGAGCACTTACAGTACAAAAATTTACAGTACTATTGACTTATGCTCACAACAAAAATTGGGATAAGTCTAAACATAATGTAAAGGCCAAGGTTATCAACATTTAAGTAACCTTTACAAGCAGACCACAAATATTGGAGTTTCATGGGCTTTTATGTGCATTTAGCCCAAACTGAAAGTTTTTTATAAACTTTTTTTTAAAAAGTTAAGCATCTATGTGCAAAGTTTTTTCCCCTCATCAGGATACAACCACAAATATAGTGTGTAGACATACTAGGAAAATATCCCATAAAGGTAGGATTCAGTCTGAATTTGGCCTTCTTGTCCATATACTGTATCTGCTGATTTGGGGAGCCTGTATGTAAAACTACTACACATTTTTAGCTCTTTACTTTTTTAAAAACTTGTTTCAAGGACAATTTAAAAAGCCTTGGAGGCTCTACCAGAAAATATGATGTTTATAGCAAGCTACTTCTTCCTTCAGTTGTCTTATTATCACTGAAGAATGTTATAAAGTATCACCTTTCACTCTGTAATGAAAATACAATTATCCAATTAAGCTCAAAATATTAATTGCCATTTCAACTGGTTTTATACTTCTGAATTTTCAAGATTATCATATGCATCTCTGAGTAAATCATAAGGACAAATGGAAGTATAATTAATATGTAATTTAGTGTTCCGGTATTACATACAGAACCTCTAAGAGGCTTAAAACAGAAAAAATACATTAAAGTTCTAATTTACACCTATTATTCCTTCAGACACATAATGGAAAAAAGCCTAAAACAAGAGGAAGTCCAAGCCAGATTCTGAAACTTAAAAAATAAAATTTCCCTTCCATGTGATTTTTGATTTATATTATTAAAGGCAAGCATGGTCCACACATCTGGTGTTCTTATTCATACAAAAATATCTAGCAGATTGTCAAGCTGTCAATATTAACAGAAATGCTGTAGATAAATTACAGCCGTAAATTGTGGCAAAGTGCTATCCATGCATACAAAAATGGAAACACTCATATTCTAAAAGATGCATAACATGCATCTGACAGATACTTATAATAATTATTTCCTTTCAACCAGAAATATTTTCCAGTGCATTATAACTGCAATTTCCTATAAAATGCTTTGAGGAATTGCCTTAACTCTGTAACTGTATAAACAGCTCAAGAAAATAAAAAGGTTTTGTCCTTTTATCTATGGAACAGAAATCTGAACACTTAAACAATGGTAAACAATTTTGCTTATTGAGCTATAACGCCTTTCAGAATGAACTTCACTCAGTGCTTTTGTCCAAATAACCAAGCTCATCAAGAAATTACATGAATATTTAAAATTGAAAGGGAGACATAGAAAAATAAGTATCTGCAAGCAGATGACCACAAGCAGTAGCAAATCCAATTCTACAACAACTCTAAAATAAACTACATCTTGAATAATTAATTTCATATACGGTGTTAATTTCACCTAAGTTTAAACTCCTATAAACTAGATTTATGCTGAGATACTGCTTCAGCTCCCTCTACAGAAAATGGAGAGAGACATGCACATCAAGTAGTTGATTCACCTCATTCTAAAACAGCTGTTTAAAATAAATAGGATACAATTCATTATTGAAGTGCCTATTTTTTTCCATTACTTTCAGCAGTCATCTAGCTCCCTGACTTGACGAAGACGCCTAGTTTTCGAATGACTACATATAAGCAAGATGAACCCCAGTCACACAGAGACTTGTTTCTGACGGTAAGATATTAATTAGATGACTTTGCAAGTATTTGGATTTGCTGGAACCTAACATACAAAATAATTAACTAATAACTACTTTTATGTCTAGCAATAGCATTCAGTATGGATTAAATGTTAAAAAAAAAAAAAGTAGACAGCTGAAGATTTTACCTGAATAAGATGGTAACTTCATTATCCTCTTTTACAGAGAATTTAAAATTCCCTAAATTTTATTTAAAATCTAAATAAAGTCTGTTGATCCAGATGCCTGCAAAAACCCTCATACGAATCAGTAGATGAAATATGACCAAAGGGTCATAACATAATAATCTAGGCATATCATGTTATATACTTCAATATTGAACAAATAATTTATTGCTTGATGGCTCACTTACAAACATCAGCCGAAAAAGTAAGGCTACACGGGAGACTGGGCAAAGACTAAAGAGAAGGAAGGAGGAAATTTGAAATACCACCTCATTCTATTCTGCTTACTCCCTAACCACAGTAATGGGCACCCTTGAGAAACAGGCCAGAAGCAAAATAGGACAAATGACCTAACCTAAACTGTCACACGATCCTGTGATGAGAAAAGAATTTAATTCCACTATTTCCAAGTTATTTCTAAAACTCCTTACAGGAATAAACTAAAGTCTTTATCAACCCTTCTTGAGATAGGAACTAGAAAGAAAATACTGTACACATTAATTTGTAAATAATAATCAACAAATTACATTTACAACACACTCCTGTATCTCCCAATTTAATAACTGGGCACCTTGATCTCTATAAAAATACACAGACTACTTGTCTCCAGCTGGCATCACTGCTACATCCCTGGATAACACTGTAGTACCTCTTGAGCCATAACATCATCGACCCATTGCTTGTGGAGCTCAAATTGTGAAGAGCCTAGACATTGAGTAGTAACCCAGGAAAAAAGCTTTCTTCAGTAGAATACATAGCAAATGCAGATATATACATCTGTCTGAAATCATGGGGCATTTAAATTCAACATTCTTATGATATTCCTATAAGCAATGCCTAGCCATAACCAAGAAAATACCAGTTGCCAATGTGAGTAACATAATTAAAGACAGTTTAACTCCAAATTATTAAACCTACAAAAGCTATTCAAATAGCAGCAAATTATTTATTTTTACCTCTTCCCCTCTCATTCAAAACAGACTCTTCCATAATGTTAATTTTAAATAAGACCCTGATAAGACTAGGGATGCACCTCAAGCAGAAAATACAGTCACGTATGGTAAGAGAGGAAACTGAAGGAAAGTCTACTAGCTGCTTTACTTGCAGGTGACTCAAACATGAACCTCTTGTTCATTTAGAAGGCATCAATGCCCCTTTATAGCATTTCTTAACCAGATGTCTATCCTATTTCTGACTCTAATTATTTTCTTTATTTCAATTATGCTAGAAGAGTATTACAAACATTCAGCCTCCCACGGGTTAGTCAATTCTTGATGTGTCTGTTCTTTCAGTCAGATGCCTACAATACCTCATGCTGCTTCTGGTAATTCTTAAGCCACAGCCGGCCTGCCAATCCTTGAAGTGGATAGTGAATCTACTACTGCACAAAATAGGAACGGGTACAAAGTGGAGAGCAGACCCTTTAAAAATCCATTATTAATGTTTCTCTATTGAGACATGGCCACTTATTGCTCTGGTGCTTACTCTAGTAATGCTTCAACAGAGTCCAAGAACTCTGTTACAGTGGAAGGTGTTTTCTCTTATTCTACCATTAAAGCTATTGTGACAACAAAAACAACAAAATCATCATTCTGTGCAAAAACTCTGCTGTGGAAAAAAAACAAGAAATACTATAAAAGAGAGGGAAGAAACCCAGGAAAGACCAAGGCAGTCTGAACAATCCTTGACAGAGCTTTGAAATCTGGCTACTATGAAAAAGCCAGCGACTGAACAAAAGCTAAACCAGAAACTACAGACTAAGGAGCCAAGTGAAAACAGGAAAAAGCTTTAACTGACCACCAAAAACATGGTAAAACAGCAAACACACTATTAAGGAAACATCAAAGACAGCAAGATGACATATCATGGCACTACAAATTTAAACAGCACATCATATACTGAGCAGCATAGTAAAGTAGAACAAGAATTAGTAAAGATTTAGAAATAGTAAGGATCTGCCAATATGGCTGACATCTAAGATAGAACAAAATGGAAAGAAAAAAAAAACAACACCAAACACATAAAAAACCCACCAAAAGTATTCTAAGTCTTGCAGTTCAGATGTCATAGTAACATAGTTCATCTAAATGTAGCTCATTTGACGTAACTTAAAAGAAAAATTAAAAAATAATAATTCTAGCAAACAAATACCAGTAACATTGGACTAAAAGACAAGCTTGTAAATTAGTTTGATGACATGACTAATCTTATTCTAATAAAACGTGCAACATTCTCACCTACTTCTTAATGATATCTGAGGGGTCTGCTCTTTTTCACAGTTTCCCAACAGCTTTTCAAGATCAGCCAAGTTTTCAAGGAATTCTGATGAGATTCTCTATTCCATCCTAACCTCAAAATCTACTTCATTTCCCAGAGTTTTTCTAAAATTTCTCTATGCAGTTATCCCAACCATGATGGCCAACTTTTACTTATATCTCTTGATCTGTTGTTGATATGTCCTCTTCATAAGTTACAATCCTTTTTGTGAAACAAAGAAATGGCAGGTACACATGAAAAGAAACATCCTTCCCTATAACCATGTACAATTTGCTGTGTTTCTTCTGGGAAGGCCTTCAAGACAAGAGGATAATAACAACTGTCACCACTAACTTGGAGCAGATTGTTTCTGGTGACTTAGGAGCTGGAAAAAGACTTCAGAATTCATTATCAATTCCCTAAAGCAGTCTTTTCCTCAATATTTAATGTATGAAGTGTAAACACATCCATTTAATGCATTTGGTATTCCAAACATACACATGGCTGTATTTTTTATTCAAGGACATGACCAATTGAAAGGAATTGAATTAGTATGACAGTAGAATAAAACCTAGTACGAAGTAGAATTAAAACCCACCACAATTACAAAGCAAAATTGTATAAGACCCTCTCTAAACATAAAACAGTGTCTGCTGCTGCTGCTATTCCATGATGATACAACTTTTAAAAAATTGCATTAGCAAATTGATTCAGTCAACCCCAAAACCAAACATGTTTGGTACATAGAGTGATATGCTTTTATCTGAACCATTCTGCATAATGCTGTATAGCCAAATTTAAACAATAAGGATCAGACACTACTTTTGACATTTATTATTTTGTTTCTCAATTATATTGTCTGTTCCAAGAAGGGTGGGTTGCATCTCAGACTACTCAGAACTATTATCCTTGTCAATTCACAAGAAAGCAATTTCTGCCACTCTAAAACAACAATGCTGTCTCACAGCTCTTTCTCTTCCTCTTCTCCTTTCTTTTTGTGCAGGAACTAATATTGCTGCTCTTGGTAGATACGCATTCCCAATATTTTGATTATTTTATAGCCCTTCATACCTACTTAAAACCATACCAAAAAAAAAATCCAAACACAAACTAAATCTAGTCCAAGCACTGACTAAGTCTATAGACTCTGACTACTTCTTCATGATTTGTGTTAAAACACTCAATCAGTTCACCTCATTGCTTGTGAACAGGTTTCCATATCAAAAAGCCCACTGCCCCACCGAGTACTAGCCAGGTACTCTGAAGGTGGCATCCAGTGCTTTCAGCTGTTTGCAAAGCCTTTTTAACATTCTTAAATTATTATGACATTGGAAAGACTTTAATGCTTTAGCCTGTCATTTTAAATATTACTCAAGCATACATTTTAAATACAAAGACATCAGTACTGTATCCTTGTTCTCTTTTCTGACTGCAGACAGGCAAGGATCACTGCTTCCATGATTTTGCCTATGGAGTAGAACTGACAAGTAATGTCCCAAAAGATTGCTTACTGAGAGACTGCAACACAGAAGTGACATTTTATCCTCATGCCCACATCTAAATAACTGGACAAAGAGGTAGGAGAAAACCTGCCAAAGTCCTACCTCTGATGTGAACTTCCACATACAAAGACAGGGTAGGAGAATAATAATAATAAATGTGGTATAAGCAAATTTTTTTTTTAAAGTACATTTAGATCCACAGAACACTACTCTCAAATAAAAATTTTCTCTAAAATGTGAAAAGACCCAAAGCCACCAGCAACAGACTCCAACAGGAAAAAAAAAAAAAAGTGAATGTAGATAGGATAAGAAAATTACCACTTAGTGATCCTGAGTGACACTGGGGCATTGTTTGGAACCTGACACTTCTAAAGACTGATCTAACTTGCAGATACTTTACCAGTACCTGTTGTTTGAAAGAGCACAATAAATTCCCACCAACAGCTTCTCTGGGCAGTTATAACTGAAGAAAACAAATTAATTATTCCACGGGAGCTGAAAGAGATGGCACATGACTAGTTACACCAAACTCCTACTACACTTAACAACCTAGACTATCAGTTGCAGATCGTGCATCACCCACAGATTGTGCTACACTTCAGGAGTATTTGGGGAACCAATTAAGGCAGCCTGGCAATCACCTTACTTTTGCTCAGTAAGAAGCAGCATACGAATGAGTCTTCGAGCTATGGGACTTAAATATTTAAACACATTACAAGGACTCACTCCTGAAGCCATTTTAGGATTTAGCAATTTCTAGGGATTAAGTGTCAATCATTATAATTCTGGCACTAGGAAATCACAAGTAACAATTTCAAAAGTGGCAACATGAATTATATTCAGCTGCTGAATGCCTGATTTCTTGACTCTCACTCATAATTCAGAAGAACCACCAGTAGCTCCCCTGGGAGACAGGGGCTTTGAAGTTAAAGAGTGACTGATTAAGAATAGCTGTTCAGACAACGTACGATTAAGTTTGCCATGCTTGGGAAGACAGGCTGAGAGGATCAAAACTGTGATGATAAGGGAAGGAACTGCTAACCAAAACGAGATGAGAGAATACAACACCTGCAAGGCCGCGGAGATAAAGGAGACTGCTCAGACCCCTAAACCGGCTGGGAACCAGCCTGGTCCCTTGGACTGCGGCCAAGAGACCAGGGAGCATGCCAAGGAGTCAAGGTGAAAAGTTCAACCCCACCCACTGACCACCCTACGACCACCAGAGAGCACTACGCAAGTGCAGAAGGGCTCTTTGGCTAATTATAACACGAAGTGGGGCGAGGCGGGGCTAGGAAATGAATATGAACGAATGTATTGCAAAACTTAGTGAATATGCAACATTTCGGGGAATAAATAGAGGGACAGGTTTTGCAGAAAGGCGCGCTTGTTGGTAGAGCAGATGCTCCCCTCGCACCCAATGCTGCTTGCTTATACCCCACCTGCGAACTGAATAAACAAATTTAGCTTTTTAAAGTTGAGAAAGTGCCTTTGTTGCTAACACCATGCTCTTCAGAAAACAAAACACAAGTCAGTAGTAATCTAGGAATTTAGGTAGCTATATCGGCACCACAATTTAATGCAATATGGTTCCTCACTTTGGCTTGCCCAGAAATGGGATGTCAAAGGAAACTGCTGCTCATTCAGCAAACTGAAAAGTATACTGTCTAAGGCAAAATTTTAGAATCATTTAGGCATTTACTAAGCTTAAATTGCAAACCATATGTCATATTTTTCCACCTCTGAAAATATCAAACTTCAAAAAAATACTTTTTCAGTTCAATTATTAAAACCAAATGCCTACTGATCCAAAACAAATCCACTAGAACCAATTTCAAATATTTTTCAGAAGGTAAGATGTCC
Organism: Pterocles gutturalis; assembly: GCF_000699245.1. Lineage (NCBI taxonomy): Eukaryota > Metazoa > Chordata > Aves > Pterocliformes > Pteroclidae > Pterocles > Pterocles gutturalis. The sequence goes on along the minus strand of NW_010105210.1, from coordinate 21,838 downwards.
ACACATACAATGTAACTAAACACTGAAGCCACAATTACCATAAGAGACATTAAAATTAATTTATGTTGTTTACATATATCTTTTTATGAAAACACATTTCTGTATCTATAAATATATAAGTGGATTAATAAGTTACTGCACAACCGCAGTTACTTAATTTCTACAGCAACTTAATCCACACTACTGACCATGTGCAAGAATATGCAACAGCAAAACAGTCAGACAACTAAGTACAGCAGAGTAGCTGCGGGTGGGTAACTTGCACCTTGTTCCTTATTCCATTGTAACATGCCTGTCTGCTCCAAAAATGTAACCATGAAGATGGAAGACACTGGACTGAATGTTGCATGCAGGAGCACTTACCACGAGTATAGAATGGTTCCCACTACTGATGCAAGTTTGCAGTTTTCTTGCTTTTGCTTTGCAAGCCCAAAGTCAGCTACAACAAAGAAAAACAGATTCACATATCAATAACCAGCCTCTTTGCATGACAATCTGTACTGGTTCACAACCACTGAAAAGTTGGGGGAGGGCAGAATGGAGGTTTGGGTTGTGGTTTTTTTTTTATCTTTTACATTTCGCAGTACTGGACCATACTATATTCCTCTCTCAGGTCTACCAAGTTTAAAAGTATTACAAACACACCTCTGACACTTTCAATCCAAATTCCATGACCAGTTTCAAGTTTCTTTTAATACATTCCAGTCAACTGCACGACCACGGTAAGTATCTAACAAGCAGTAATCTAATGCTCAAATTAATTGAAAAAAAAATGTTATGAAGTTAGTAATTATTTCTTTTTCCTTCCAATAATGATAGCTGGGAAGGGTGGACTTTCTCAGAAATTTAATTTCAAATGAGCACAGGGGGGTCTAGTATCTGAATAGTTTATGTTCAAAGATTCCATTTGGTAAGAAACGATGGTGAATCCTAGCCTTACATTGTGACAAAAGCTGTAGATTAAGATGAACATGTAACTATGTTGAGTGCCTCTTGTGTAATTATCAGGTAGTCTTTCACAAAATTGTTACAAACTGTTTTTAGAGATTATACTTTTAACCTAAATTCAATGCAAACAGTTCAGGTTTATTTTTTTCAACTCATTACTGCTGCTTCAATGGAATAATGCAGCTAAGATATACTGCACTTACTTCATCCAAGAACAGAAAGCAAGAGAAAATAATTATACTTTTTAAAGTCTGTTAATAAATTTTGTATTGTAATACTACTTCAGAATTGGGAAGACTTGTGTCATAAATAATATTGTTTGAAGTATTTTGAGGTTCCTTTTCTACTTGGACAGAGATCATAGCATTCCTTTTCCAATTGTTTTTACAGCAAGATGGTTCATAAACATTTTAGTTCAAAATGTTTCTACACATCAAAAAAAGCTGCAGATCAGAAGAAACACTGGTAAGAAAAATTATTTTCTGCTGGCTCTTGCTCAGTGCAAGCCTCAAGGATCTGAAAAGGAGTAGATCTCTTATTCAGAAAGGGCCTTTGACAAGAAAGCCAAATCTAGGTACCCAGGCCACAGATCATTTTTCTTTGAACATTTTGTTCAAAGAAGGATTAGGTCTGCTGTGCTCAGAAAATTACGTAGAAAGAATGCTAAATCAACAGGCTCACTGAGAGGCCTCCATTTTGCCCTTGAGTTAAAACAGTCCTCAGGCAGTTTACTCCAGGGAATATTAATCCCAAAAGGACCAGAGATTTTTGAAATGTTGGTACTTCCCTGAATTCATTGGGGTGAATAATTCTAAATTCCCTCCTTTGGAATCCTTCACATAATATTCTGTGAAGAAAGAGTATTAAGATATTGCATCAATCAACAAATTCAGTTCCTGGTGCTTGAAAGATTTAGGAAAGAAAAGAGAAGAGCTGAACATCTCTGTTCTGAAATAAGTTGCCTATTTTAATACAACACTATTGATAATCTGGAAAAAAGAAAGCAAGGGAAAAAATCAGTCAAATGGAATAAATATATTATCTTCCTTTAGGCTCAGATCCTCAGAAACAGAGGCAAAACACTCATTTCACTGGCAAGGAACTTTTTCCAAATTCTGCTAAAGCATCTTGACACCAGCAAGAAGCGGTGGAGTCACCATCCCTGGAGGTGTTCAAGAAACGTGTAGATGTGGTGCTTAGGGACATGGTTTAGTGAGCTAGGTGGTGTTGGGTTGACGGTTGGACTTGATGATCCTTGAGGTCTTTTCCAACCTTAATGATTCTATGATTCTATGTCTGTATTTCAGACAATTTCTCTAATAGTTGGCATCCTTCATGAAGGGTGAAGATTATTTTCAAGGCTGTTCAAAGACAATAAAAAACTAACGGACTTTCACTGCTAGACGGATCTGTACAAGCTATGACTAGACATGCAATTTCACCAGCAATTAATTACCAATAGTCATATTTCCTTGGTATGATTATATTTAAATTTTGTACTGTAAACATTAAGCCTTGAAGGTTTTTCCTCTGCATATCAGGAATCTAGAAAAATAACCATTATTTAAATTTTTTTAGAATTCATTTAAAAATAGTCCATGATGCAAGACAGTCAAATAGGAAGAACAATTAACACAAAATAATGCTGTCATAACCCTTTAGATTCTGCAACACCCTTCTTCACTTGTTTTCACTTGTTTACATTGTGTTTAGGGTAGCAGCATAAGCAATAATGAAGTAAGATTGTTTCAGAAAACATTAACATGCTGGGAAGAGGGCATCAAGGGAAGAGAGAACTACGAAAAATTGAGCAGGCTGACTTGACTAGCATCTTAACCTGCTACGGAATTATTTCTTTAACTTTCATAACAGCTGAATTACAAAAACTTTCTAAATCTTAACAGTCTCTTTAAATGAGCATTTTAGGTACTTGCAATGCTTTTTTTCCTCTTTGTACTGGTAGAATCTGGTTTTCCATTTGCTGTTTTATTTCCCAAAGATTTCATCTAGTAGATTGACCTTCAACAGTAAAAACAAGAGGAAAATTTTCCAGACACTATATCTTAACAACACTCATCTCATATCTGCACATTTGTTGCCTTATATTCGAACCCTATTTTAAAATACCATTTTTTTTCCTAAAATCAAACATGCACATAAAGACCAAAAGCAAAGCAAAAAAGGAGGATCAGTGGAGTATCAAATTCACCAAGTATGTGAATTTCAGACCTACTCAGGTCAGATTTTCACTGTGTCCCCACTGAACAATTTCTTCATCTAACCCTGAAAGGCTCAGGATGAGACAAAATCACTTTGCTTCTCTTCAGCAAGTTTGCAATTGTAACCAAGAAAATTTCTCAGCAACTTACTGAGTTACAGTGATCTGGAAGATAAAAATAGAACTTTAATTTTATTTTCCATTAAAACATACCCTAAAAACAAGATGATCTGCAATTTAGTCAACAGTAATACATACTTATTCTATTCTTTTCCATCAATAGAATGGGAACAGAATTAGTTTCTCATCATTCACAAATACACCTTCTAGCTATTCTATCATTCTTCTGTCTGCGTGATATCAATGCTTTGTAAACTCAGTCTACTGTCTGTCAGTTTTTGTGAAGTTTGTAACTTCTGCACTAAGAACATTAGCACTGATCTATATCTAGAACTGAGATTTGTAGACAGAGATGCAATTGTGCTATTAATCCACCAATAGTGTCCAGAATGTTTGATTTACAGTGTGAACATAAATGAGTGGAAAATTCCACTCAGCCTACATTGGAAGCTTTGAAAATGAAGTACTACAAGCACTACCTTGAATTTTGTATGAAGGATAGCAATTCTGATAATGAAGACTAGTTAAATGAGTCATATAATCTGCAAAAAAACCTAGCACTGATCCAAGTGACTCCAAAAAGTAGTGACTAACCCACAACAGACACTAGTTATATCCCCTTCATTTTACGGCCGCTGCTTCTCTGGGCATGGCACAGAATCAAGAGACAACAGGCCTTTTAAAAAGGCACACAACAAGCAAGTACTCTGAATTACAAAACTAACAGATAGCTTTCTTACAGCATCCAGCAACTATTTGAACTTTTCAAGTCTCATTCGCTTCACTATTCTGACACTTCATGGCTGCCTGCTATGATGAGAAGTACAGCAGACAGGTGAGTTGTCTCAAAACTAGTATTCTGCTGCTATATAATCCTAGGTTTCAGTTACATATGGATCTTTTCTGCTGCTACTGTATCAGGTGTACTAAACATTAAATAGAGAATGCCACCCACAAGAGTGTACGGAACCCTTCACAATTCTCCTTGATATCAGACCTGAAAAGTATCAAAGTGATTCCACACAGCCCTTTGACCATCAAGATCTAAACCTTGCTGCAACTAGATGACGCTGAGGAAAAGTGATGATCTACAGAGTCTTCTGTTTTGGACTACAAACAGATGTAGCTACAGAGCTCTAGACAGCAATATGCTGTGATAGAGACAAAATACAGCTGCAGTAAAATATGGTTGCAAAAAAAAGCTGATATAAATTTAAATTCAGAAAACTGTAACTTCTCAATGTCTTATACAAAAAGGATGGCCAGATTAAACTGAAAGCCACAAATAATATTGGTTGAATGAATCTCTAAAACCCTATACAAAACAACTTTAATTCAGGCTGTGCCTAGAATTCTACTTTTTTATGTATCATAAATTATAAATCAGACATTCAACTTGACCAGACATGTACAATTTCAGTAACATTTTTCTACCAATTCAGAATGAGGTGTTTATGAAATTGCAGGTTAGCGTGATTTAATATTTATATTTTCATAGCAATTGTGGCTTAACCAATCACAATTAAGTGCTGTACCAACACATAAGAGATGTCAGTTATGGCCCCCTTCCTGTCAAATTTATGTCAGAGACGAAACAGAACAAATTAGTAGGGTGGGCAGTTCCAGAGACTGCATAACAACAGCATGTTTAATCTTCTCTACAGTCAGAAACAGAGAGCTTGTACGAACACTAGCCTGGCCAGGATCAGATTGTAAATGCCTGTTTCCATTTGCACCAACACACAACTTAAGAGAGTCCTAAAAAGACTGAGATAATTCAGATTTAACTGACATGTGTAAAAGATGTCATGGGAAATGTAAAGGAAGTTATATAATCTTCCGATTAGAATGAAGCACTTCCTGGGCCTAGGACTTTGATTTGTTTTGTTTTTAAACTTGTGCAAGATACAATAAACAAACAGCTGGATAAGGACAGTGTCTAATCACACTCAATATTTACGAAAAAGAAAATATAGTGTGAATATACAGTTTAAAAAATTCTTCCTTCTATTATTGCTCAGGTATTCTTTTTTCAGTAAAACCTATAGAGACGATATTCAGAGACTATCTCTAGAAAAGGCCCCTCATAGCTTAATCTTACATTGTGCCAGGAGAGCTGAAGAATTCATCGCCTGTATGAATTCTAGCTTTCAGACACCTTTCACTATAGGTTCCTGCCTACCAAGTTCTGCTGGAATTGTTCTACAAGGGCCACCTCTATGTAGCAATTTGTCCATGAATTCAGAACAAGCAGGCATAATTCTTTAGCAGGTTTATTTTTTCTGTGCTGACAGCAAGGTGAGAATGTCTCCCACACCATGCACTCCTTTCCCTTTTAAGCCTCGTAAACTCTGAAACTATATGAGAGGTCTTCATGGGATTTGGAACGCGAGTGGCTCAGTTCTCACATGGGTGGTGAGAAACACCTACCTGAGGACCCCAGAACTTTCTTAAAGCAGTTCATTGCTGGGGCTGCTGCATAGCCATGCACAGCACAGAATGCAAGCACTTTGCTCCAGTGTATTGCTGACTTTTTTACTCAAAATCTACCATGAGAGTCTGAAACTGAGGCACCTCTCTAAGGACAACATATTTGAAGAATGCTTGTTACAGAGGAATAAACTGGCTTTGTTACATTGTCAGCCTGTGGATTCTCACAGCAAAAGATTAACAAGGGTTACTATTTCCAGAAATACTGATTGAGGAAAAGAAAAAAGAGCGGCATTATAAGATATACAAGCTTCTTTTACGAAGCAAAATAATTTGGACAATTGGAGGTCATCTTAATTACACAGTCACACAACACTGCTTGATGGGTAGCCCACAGGAATACTATTCTAGTTGTCTCAAGACAAGTTTTGGACAGTTTTGAGATTTGAAAGACTCCAGAAAACTGAACTCGCTCTCTTAAGGATGACTGTGCAGCTTGTAAACACAGAACTACACCTCTGAGTAGATCTTAGAGCAGATCCTTTCCTTTTATAGAAGCTGACAAGTTAAATTCACTGCACAAGCAGATTTAAGATTTCTCAATATTTATGTATCCACCTTCATCTGACATTTTGTATTAACTTTCATCTAGAAGCACTTGAAATTCTCAAATGGACACTTATCCACAAATGCTGTGAGACACAATTACCAAGATTGCAAATGCTCCACTCTTTGGCATATGTGGACTGTATGAGTTAGGCATAATACCACAGCATGCACCAACACAGTATATATATTTACTATCATTGGAAAGAAAGTAAATTATCCTTAATTTCATTAAGGTTGTAAAACAACAAGGCTCAGTAAAATTCAGAAGTAATAGATAAAAGTTCTTCAGCTCTCTCCAAAAATTCAACGTACATTGGTGCTAAGAAAAAGTACTGAATAAAATGTTTGTTTAAATATTGCAATAGTTTCAAACTAATCACTGTAGAAAATAAATTTCTACAGTATCAGTGCCAAAATAAGTTTCAGTTCTTCCAATTTTCCTCAACTCCTATAAATCTGTGACAGAAATATGAATGCTTCTCAAGGACAATTTTGAGCTAACATATGAAAGTACACGTACACTTCTTTATATCTAGATCAGACCAGAGTTAAGTCAAAGGTGTTAAATCAAGACAAGAGTGCCCCTCAGTGGCAGTATGTTGATATAAAATACAACTACGTGATTCTTAACTTTAAAATAATACTCTGAATATTTATTTTCATCACTCAGGGACAAATGCTCTATTAAGTCGCCTTCTTTCAAAACTATATCAATACTAAGAATCAGAGTTTTTTAGCACATACTTAAATTCATTCATTATTAAATTGTATGATCATCAGGTATAAATACATACTACAAGACAACAGTTAAATACATTTGCCTATTATAGCCAAGGGTTTTGTGATTGGGTGTGTGCATAAGTCTACACTTCCCTGTTATTTTTAGAGAGACTGATTTTTACATCAAGACTTCCCACAACTATTTTACAGTATTCAAAATGTTTATTTAGTTCTGTGTCATGAGCAGTACGAAAACACGCAGTAGTTCTCAAAGAACTTTAAAAACTACAGTATCTACTACAGAACTGCCTGTAAGGCTTGCTGGTATACCAGGTTGTATTAATTCACTCAAAGAGTAAAACTTCATCACACTTTGGAATACTGCTCACACATATACTGCTTTCAAAGCCTACCCTGAAACCTGGCTAGGCTCCTTCCTCCACACTGTGGAGATTACAGAAGCATACATCAAGAATATTCACTACTACAGACTTAGGCAAATAGCACCTCACTGCAGCTGATCACTGGGAACAACCGATGGTTACTAAAAAATTGCATGGTAGAATTGGAATAAAAGATGGCTGCTGTACTTTGTATGTACTTGCTGATTTAAATAAAAACAGGCATTGAAGCATAACTATAGTTTAATTTAGGGATAAATCACATCCTCTGTCCTATTTGACATACATCGCTGCAAAGAATATAGTCATGGCTGATGGCACCTGGTGGCAATGATCACAAAATCTGCATTAGCAATTATTTTACACAACAGTACAATAATACAACAATTTATTAGCTTCCAGGTATGGTGACCAATGTTCAGAAATCTGAAATCTTCTGAGAGTTTCAGTACAGAAATTCTATTCACTCACAACATGGAAAATTCTCTTTAAGCATAGTAGTTCTACTTACTAATTGTAACTTTGTCTTTATCCCCCAGCATGACGTTGTTCGGAGTGAGATCTCGATGAACAATCCTTTTCTCTTTGTGTAAATAGCGAAGAGCTAGACAAAGCTTAAAAATAAACAGAAAGAGCCTTATGAAGATTCTTAACTATAACCTGAATAAAGGCACATAAAATTAAATTCATATCCGATATTAGTATTACTTATCCGATATAATAAGTATTACTTTTTCATTTATTAGAATAACAAAGACAAATGGTGCTACTAATTACTTGCAGGAAAGTCCTCATAACAACAAAAAAAACAGAGGCCCTTACTTGGATAAATATATGCCATATTCTTTCTTCTGTAAACTGTTGTTGCTTTTCCTTCAATGAGCAAACGTGTTCTCCCAATGGCACTCCCTCTATAAGCTCCATGACTATGTACAATCTGTCATCTACATAAAAGAAAATTAGTTTTATACACAAGGCATTTGAAAATAGCGTATTTGAGGTTAAAATATATTTTAAGAGTTGCTATTTTTTACTTTTTAAAAATTCATTTGTACAGACAAATACATTTGAATCATAGTTCTACTCCTTGTTACTCCATTTTTCCTCAACTTGTATCACAGCAACTATAAGGAATTCACTACCTGATGATCACTTAGTAGTCAGATGTCTGTAGCTAGCCCTTTATAAAAAAAGAAAACTAAGACAACATGGCTAAGCAATCTTTATCATTCATTCTACTAATCTCTATAGCCTTTCACCCTACATAGCATTCCAGTTGTAAATTAGGGATCCCTAACTTCATAGGATGAGAATGCTTTCTACATGTTTATATTGCATCCAGTTTTACTGATAGGTAAACAACAATAAAAGTTATTTCTCACTATTTCTTCAACTTTAAAGGAATATAAGCCTGTCTGAACTGTGGCAGTTCTTGAAGAAAATATTACCATTTATTGCTCAAATTTGACACATTCCTTCCAAGCTCTAAGTGCTTTTATTATATATTTCTATTTCTTCATTACGTACAATGTGGTAATTCTCTGCATTTATACTTACTCTGCAAGAAGGTTCTATAATACCGTACAACATTTGGATGATAAAGCTACAATGTGGAAAAAAAATTTAGATGTTTAGATGTAGTTAAACTGATGGCACAGTATTTATAATGTTTAGCTACACATTGGAAGGAGGGATTCCACAAGGATTCCACGAACTTGATTATGAACTGCAGTGCAGTAGACCTTCATTGCTACCCAAAACATGAAGAAGTGTTGCACATTACTAGAGCAACCAGAAGGAAAAGACAGTACGATTCCTATCCACTCTCCCCTTAATAACTCAAAGAGACTAAGTGAAGTTTGAAGACAGGCAATTACACCTGCATCAAAGTATTGGCTTTCTTAGCCTAAGAACATTAATGATCAGTCTGTTTTTTTAATTTTCAATTACAAAAAAAAGACAGTCTTCTCATTATAATTTAAACCCAAGAATTCATTACATGGAACAAAGACTCATCAGTTTTCTATCACAATCTTAATGTTCAGAATCCCTGAAAAACATTCAAGTACTGCCAACACAAAAATTAAGAATCTTTAGTAATAAGCATTTGCGCTGCTGTTAACACCAGCATAAGAATGTTTTCAATATTGACAGCATTCAGGTAAAAGGGGCCAACATTGTACTGATCAGATAAAAATTTTACCAGCAGCTGGAAGCCCTGCTACATGAGAACTCACAGTTAATAATGGTAACAGCAGAATACCCATACGTGAAACTAGAGACATACCTGCTCTCTGATGATGGTTAATTCAGATACAATGTTTTTTACACTGCTGTCTCTGTCTTTTTTGTCCTTTCCAAATGCTGGACTGTGTAAATTGACCTCTTTCATTGCGAGGAGATTTTGTCCATTATGTTTTCGAACCTATAAAAAGTATAAAGTCCTTGGAAAATTAATATAGGATGGGGACAGAAAGGATATTATTATGGCTACTACATTAGTTACAGTTATAGCTTTTTCTGTGAATGATGCAATTGCTCAAAAGAACTGGAGATCCAAAATGCAGGTTAGCAGTACACTAATGAACTTGTCACAGTGTCTGAAGTAAGGTTATCTGTGCCCAGCATTGCCTTTCAGATAAAACATGCTTTGAATTTCTGTGGTTTTACACTGATTTGTTAGCCTTTGCAACAGAAAGAAATGCTGTTTGTGGAAAGGAATTTTTTAAAAGTAAAAGTAGGAAACCTAAGAGAGACACTGGTTAATCTTATAAATACAAGAGGGGACAAACAAAATCACAGTAAACACTAACAACAAGCCGAGATCCATAAAGGCCTTTTCACACCTGCATTTCCCTACTGAAATTCAAATGACGGTTGTGACTAAAATAGGTAATTAGACCCTCTTCATGAAGCCTCCCCTCAAACCTGTAAATTAATATCAAAAGGGAAGTTTACCTTATATACACTTCCAAAAGCTCCACTGCCAAGGTGCTCTAAAATTGTGTAATTGCCTATATGTTTTGTAGGTGCCTTATTCTGATTGATGCTCTCAATACTTTCAGCAATTTGCTTCAGTTTGTCCTCCTGGTTATAAATTAAATTACAAATAAATAAATATAAAATATTTCATGCCTTTCCTGTGCAAGGAATACAGCTTCTTAAAGCTATGAAGATTTTCACTTACCTTTAATAAATTTAGCTTTGATACCAACTCTTCATAAGCACTGATATCACGCACATAATGTCCAATATCAATGAAGATTTCAAACAAGTCAGTAGGGAAAAGTCTATAAAGGTTTAAATTTCGATATATTTTAGAAATAGTGTTCAGAGTAGCTATGAAAAGTCTCTGCTGTAGATTAAATGTTATTACAACTTTCTTTGGAATCTTCTAATAACACACTTTTTACTAATCTGTTCAGATATTAACACTCCAACTTTACATACATAGGAATTAAAAAACCTTTCAAAAGTCAGACTTTAGCCTCCATGGGTTGGGTATTAACATAAATGACAGTTCTCCAAACAAGTATAAGCCTCTTTAAAGTCAATGCACCTCCTGAGTTTCTATTTTTTTCTTGTAGTATTGTGATGTGTTTGCCCTTGGCTGGGGCAAAGCTGTTTGCTTAACCCAGGACAAGTATTTCATATTATGCTTGTTGCCACTTAGATAAAGTGACAAGTTCCTTCTTGTAATAGATTAAAAGATAGGATTAACATTTGTCATTATTTAAAGAATCACAGCACCCATCTTAGAATTTTTCTCCAAGAAGTCTAGTCTAAAAAATGAAAACGACAGAGGAAAGCAAAAGCTAACAGGTAGTGGGCAATATTTGATAAGTGACATATTAACTGAAGGTTTGATTCTTTTTAAAGGAAGCAGAAATACAGAAAATTAAGGCATTTGGAAAAATATGAAAGACAGCACATCAGTCCAGATTTATCACTTTCAAAATTTGACACCAATCGTGAACATTCACTACAAACTGGGGTGCTTTCAGTATAAAATTCACTTTTTAGAAGTAAAAATAACACAAAATTTATATTTAGAATTCTAGTAATTTATGATACAGAATAAAATAATACAGAAACACTATTGACAGGCAGACCTCCCAGGCAGTATGATTACTATCCTAATCCCACAAAACAAACAGTTAGGTTTTACACAGCCTTTGTAGCCAGCCTGGTGAAACTGTCATCTTACTAGTAAAAATGGGTAATGGATGAAAGATATTTTCTTCTTATCGACCCAAACCTTTCAGCAACACTCCTAAGTAAACCAGCTTGATGCAAAGTCATTCCCATGTGAAGGAGTGGATGGAGAAAAAATTTACTGCTCCCAGTTACTTGCTATGACCAAGGGCTGTAACTTGCATCTGCTAATCTTCAGGATAAAAGTATGGTTTATCTCCAACAGTATTAAATCTGTCCTCAACATATTTTAAACCTTGACTCATGGGGGAAGAAGTCATCCCTACAGAGATAGGTTCTCTGACATGCATACAATAGAAGTCCCCACACTGAAAGTCTGAATCTTGCAGGCTGCCACTGAAGCAATGCAGGAAGGGTTATCTGTAGCTGTGGACTGGACAGAAGTTGCGTGTTACTATTTCTTTTTGTTGAAAATAAACTACATGTGAAAAACATGTCTTTTTGATTGGAATGACAACTTTTGAAAGCTATCCTAAAGGAGTTTCACAAAACATCTTGTTAACATACCTTTTAAAGATATGTCGATTTCTTTCCATGCTGAAGAGAAATCTCAGGGCTCTGAAAGCATAACACTACAGCACGAAAAACACTTAAATTAACTAGAAATTTATACACAAATGGAAAAGGCACTGATAAACATTAAGGATACCCCCTGACTTCACACATCAATAAACTTTGTACTTAAGTGACTGGATAGATTATGTTATTAACCTCATAATGAAGAGAGTAAAAATATATCTGGTTCCTTGAGTATTTTAAAAGTAGGCAGGGCCACTTGGGGGGGGCAGGGAAAGGAAAAAAAGTGAGTGACTACAGCTATAGCACACAGTGAAGAGTATCTAAGTCTTAACCATATTTTCGTATTTGCAGATAGCTCAACACTTGAGACCTGGTCTCCTCCCCAATGCTGAAAAAGGTAAATATAATCAGTGGTCTTGCAATGATGCAGTTGAAACAGCATTTGGCATTTTTTCTGAAATATGCAGTGTAGTAAGTTCTAACAGGGAACAAAAGAAGAAAAAAGAAAAGTGAGAAAGAGAGAATGTGACAAACAGGTCAACTTTTTTATTTTAACTCACCATATTTACAGAGATCTTTATGTACCTCAGTTTCTATCTTTATGTACCTTAGTTTCTATATGATCTCTACTGAATAAAGCTTACTTTTAAAACAGTCACTGGCAGGTAGTTAATATGTGTATGTAACTCATGTTTAATTCTGTGTATCAAGAGTCAATAACACAGCACACATATGGCTTATCAAAGAAAGATGATTGTATAAAGTACACCAAAGGGAAATAAGGTATTGATATCTGAAACAGTGCAAACAGTAAATGCTTTAAACATAATTTAGAATTACGTTATTGCATCAGTGACTAAAACACTGCTACAGTCCAGTGTGATAATCCCTGTTTAGACAATGGCAACTGTGTCTTATTGATAACTGCAGAACTAAACCCAATGTTTAAAACATATCTTTCAATTATATAGAAAATGCATTAAACGAAGAAAATACAGGCCAATGCTACTTTTGAAGGAAGGGGGTTACTTGAAATTTTACAGAAAAATAACAGATGTTAATGCTGCTAAGAAGTTGTCGCTTTTACAATGTTTCTTTTTAGTCCAAAGTAAACTCCTCATCACAGGAGAAGGATGGTGTGTTGCCATGTCTAACATTCCACTGACAAGCACAGTCACAACTTAGCTGTACAAAATAGCCCAGACCGGCTGGACCATAGCTGCTACCTTCAAAGTTTTTCGGTTTAGAGACTATACATAGATCTTACTGTAGAAAGCGCATCGGTGAAGGGGCATGAAAACAGATTAATAATGAGCTAAGCAGATATTTTAAACAACAACAATATTTGTCTCTCACACTAATATTGTGAGATTAAATATTAAAACTTGTGATATGCTTCAGTTAAGGCATAAGGATTTTTATATATGGTATGCATGCAGAATAAATGGCAGATATCACTGCCACACTTGAAGCAATGAGTAAGATCACTATGGCAGTATGGTAGAAAGAAGCTGAAAACTGAATCATTGAAAACACAGACAATGGAGCAGTAAAGAAACCAGACCACACTGTCAGAATTCTAAGAAAATGCCTATGAAATTCAAAAAGGGTATTCCAATAGCTGCAACTGTATTGCATAACAGTAACAATGATGAAGGAAATACAGACAGCAGTGTGAGAACCTAAACAAGGATCACAAAAAAAATATACTACTTCTTGTTTGCCCAAAACTGATTTATTTTTCATACGTGATCATTAAGTCCATTATTAACTCACATGGCTTCATGTTTAATCCAACTACAGTTGCTCAGTATCTCTTGTGATTCATTTCCTGCCACATTCTGCTGGAATCTAAAAAACTTGGTGGGTATAAATTAACCTCCTCAAAGCTGTATGAGGCAACTGTACTGAGCATCTACTCCAGTTTATTAGACTCCATGTTAGCTTCATATATCTTCTTGGAAGACTTTTATTTATCTGACCTTTAAGCTGATTTAACTGAAGAAGAAAGGTACCTACTGCACTGAATCTGCACTCCAACTCTAATCTAGAAGAAATGCAATGAGAAAGATGACACTACCATGAGCTTTTTTTTGTGGAAATGCCTTCCCTTTCTACCTGATTAGATAGTTGAGTAGCTATGTTAGCCATGTCAGTGAAGGGCTATGCCAGAACAAAGACCAGGTGAGAGGCAGGATCCTGACTGCATTCACCTGTGCTAAAGACCTCCTGACACTTGCCCACAGAGGGGCAACTGGAGCAGCAGCAGTTGTGTTCATCCCTGAATCCCAGACCACTGCTTTCCTATAGCTTAGAGAGACACCAACACCATTTCACAGAGGCTGGAGAAGAGCTGTCAGATAATTAATCACTACCAATAACTTTTATCCTAAGTTGACTCAAACCAGTACATTTATGGAGGTATTGACATGCAAAACAAAGAGACATTCTACACTTATTAGCTCTATATTTATCCTACATTTAAATTTGCTCTATTTCATGTGATGTCTTCCTGTATTTTATTTAACAACCACAGTAAGATGCACCAGAAATAAACTTATGTTAGCACAGTGTCAAATCTACAGTGAGTTTCAATTAAGATAAAGGCACTAAAAAGAACATCTGATGCTGGGCAGCCTGAAAAATAGGAGAGATTAACAGAAGAAAAATACTCACTTTCGTTCACACTATATGAGGTGCCAGAAACAAATTAGATCAGAGAAGAACACCAGAAATTGAGTCACTATTATAGGTTCCTGGGCCATTTGCTATTCCTGGTTTTGTTTTGATGGTGTTTTTTTCCTCTTTGAGTATAATTTTTTTGTACTTCACTTTAAACTTTAAAATAATAAAAAATTCTCAGAGACTGTTGGGGGCTTTCATTGTGCAATGATAATAAAGGGAGTTACCTGTAATACATTAGCTTTTTCAGCATTCCTTTCTTTGTTTGGTAAAATCAGCTTTGCTATTGTATATATTCCATTTGCCTGGAAGCAGAGAAAGGTCAATATTAATAACCCTCTTTTGCACAGAAACCATAAATAAAAACCAATGTTACTTCAGATAAATCAGAAGCTAATACCAATTGACAAGTTCTCAGCATCCTACTGCACACCTAAATTATAAGCTCAAATGACTTAGCTGTACATAAGAATGAAATCATCATTACATTTAAACTGATACTGCAAAGAGAGCTTGCAAACAGATAATGAAGCAATGCTTCTATCGCTAGAGGTAAAGGAAATTGCAGCAACAGATCTTTGATCACCATGTGGATATTTTGAACCGTCAGGAACCAAAAATCCAGATACGATAAATACAAACTGGAGAAACACCAGAAGGGATATTCTTAGTAGTATGTCCACGCCTGGTTTTGTGAAAACCATACTGTATTTCAGTTTCCATTTTCATGTAACTATACTTGTGTCCTCCGTTAATATATCCATCCTGTTGGTTTGATAGATGGGTACTGGTAGATTTAGTTACAGTACTGCTCCCAGTTACCTGAAAAGCTCCCTGTTGGAACTACTCTCCTTTCTAGCAGAGTTTAAGGGAATATGTGTCAGTTCTGCAGGGACTCTGCTGCAGTTCCTGATATGTGTTCTTAAACTGTTCATGAAGGGAGAGATGAGCTAAGGTTTTAGGCTGTACAATAGACCCATTGAGTCATAAACATGTTCTGGCCTGCTACCAGAACTGCTGCAGACCACTACAGAGGCTGTAAATTGAGACAAGGACACAGGATGGACACGTAGAGGGCAGCTACAGCTGGAAGTGGTTTGCAACTGCCTGAAACAAGAGTATTAAGCTGCACTGAGTTAGTTCTAATAAACTTCATGAAATTCAGAATTTGTCCTTCCCAGTTAATTCCATGATTATTCTTATTTACGGTCCTATTTTGAATATGGCAAAAGCACGGCAAGAGATGCCAACCAATATGGGCCCTGTCTAAATAAAGTTGGTTATTCTCCCAAACAACTAGACATAAATTGGTATCTTTCTGTATGTGTCTCTGTGTGTAAATGTATAAACAAAGATACTAAAGTTATATAAAGGCGCATTTTCCAATCCCTTACAAATGTATTTTGTTTGTTAATTAAATGATGGTGACAAATAAGAACAATTAAGGCAAATTATAAACTCTAATCCCTTACTTAACTGAATAAAGTCTTCCTACCTGTACTACCTGGTAAGCGTTAGCCTCATTTAGCACCAGTTCAGTAAGCGCAGCACAACAAGCTAGAATAAAAATTCAGATGTAACATTTAGGGCCAAATTCATAAAGATATTCAGAGAGCATGGTAGGTTAACCTTAGCTAAGGGCCAAATGCCCATCCAGCTGCTCATTCACTCCCCTTACTTAAAAGACAGAGGGAGAAAATAGGATGGAAAAGCTCACAGGTCAAGATAAAGATAGAGAGATTGCTTACCAGTTACCATCACAGGCAAAACAGACTTGACTTGGTGAAAATTAATTTATTGCCAATTCAAATAGATTTGGATAGCAAAAAAGACAAAAAATTAAAACACCATCTTCCCCCCATCCTTCCCCCGCCCCCAACCCCAGACTCCTGTTCACTCCCAACTCCTTTACCCTCTCCCCCCAGCAGCACTGGGAGGTAGTGGATGAGGGTTACAGTCAGTACATAACAGTTCCTCTCTGCTGCTCCTTTCTCCTCACATTTTTCCCTGATCCAGCATGGGTCCTCTAAACACGTTGCAGCATGAATACCCGCTCCACAGAGGTCTCTCCCATGGGCTGCAGATGGATCTCTGCTCTGGTGCCTAGAGCACCTCCTTCCCCTCTTTCTTCTCTGATGTTGGTGTTTGCATTGTTGTTTCTCACTCCATTACATTTTTTTTTCCTCTCCTTGTCTGCTCACTCAGCATTTTTGCCCTTTCTTAACTATGTTTTCACAGGGGCACCACCAGCTTTGCTGATGGGCTTAGCTTTGGCCAGCAATGGTTCTGTTGTGAAGACAGCTGGAACCAGCTGTGTCCAGCACAGGCCAATCCGTTAACTCTTCCCACAGAGGCCAACCCTGCAGGCCCACTGCTAATAAAACCTTGCCACCTACACACAATGCAGAAGGCTAAAAATACAAACAAGTACTCAGCCAGAACTTAAAAAGACCTCTGTAAGTTCAGTGTGTACTCTTTCTTAGAAGCCCTTTAAGGAAAGCAGAAGCAACCCAGAAATGTGCTCCATGCTGGCAATACTTTTGGTACTGCAATTTATTTCACATTACCAGCAATTCAGGGTACCATTCATAATAAAGTATTCAAAAACACTTACATATTATGTTACAGCTTTCAGGAAGATATTGCAAAGGCTCATGTGAGGATATTTTGCATTGTCCTTCTACAGTCACTGGAAAAAGTATCCTCCAGAAGGCATTTCAGAATGGACAGTTGACATGCTATTGAGAGATCTCCTCTAAAAGGGATTCTCTGCATAACTACCGAGGAATCCTCACCTGACTGGTAGTCTTTAACATACCACTTTGAAAGAGTTCCATCATAATCAATTAATGATTGATATATAGTAACATTAGTGATTTAGTGAACAGTAATATTAATAATTTATATAGTAAATTTGAATAGAGGGAAAAGTATGATCAAATAAAAATAATCTCAGGCTAAAAACAAAATTTTAAAATAGATATATATGTTTGAGATGTTTTTACAGGTGGAAGAAATATATATGATTCTCATGTACTTAATACTTTATCCTTTGTTTCTAAAAACAAGTGTGCTTTTTGAAAATATGTGCTGGGATTGCACATTTAGAAATAAACACAGCTGACTTGGTACTCCCACTTCCTAAAGCAGGTATAATTGTTTACAGTTCCAATTCTGAAATAATTTGAATCCCTTTGTGCAAGCACAAGTAAACACATAACAGAGGATTAGGCCTTTTAAATCTACCTGCTTGAAGTGAGAAAGTATTTTCTTGCATCTCATCAGGACTCAAATCATCTGACAAATGAAGATGTTGTATTCTCCCTGCTGCATTTGCGCTAGATAAACTTCCAACTGAAGAGCGATTTTTTTTCTAAAAAAAAAACCCAAACAACAGATTTCAATGTAAAAAATAGCTTAACATATCTTTGTTAACCATTTCTAGAGTTCTGAAAATTTGCATGTTTTTCACTGAATTAGCTGATGCACTTTGAAAAAAGCAAACAAGTCTTTAAACTGAAAATTCCTTTACCATGTTAAATTATATTCCCAATTCTAGCTCACTAAATAGGTGTCTCATTAGGAAGCAAACTAAGTAGAGAGCAATTACATTTATAATCTATTCATATTTAGTTTATACACTGAAAATACGAAAAACACTAAGATAATGAAATATGCATAGCTGAAAAAAATACTGCTTATTATGTTCTAAAGAGATTTTTAATTTCTGCAGACATCACATACAGCTGAACAAAACAAAGATGCTATTTGATAAAACAGTGCTTAGTCAAACATATCTTAAAGTATGAAACAGTCTCATGTAATGGCCACAAGGTTGAGGACTGGAAACCTACCCCCGTAATATATGAAGCAGCTGCTTGATTCCACCCCAAATCCGTATTTCCACACTAGTCTCAGGGTCTTCACAAATTTGTACCAGAATCCAAACTATACTCCATAGAAGTTTGATATGATCAGAATGGAGTAAACTGAGCAAGACTGGAACTCCTTCACATATTTTAATTTCCTCTTTGACTTGTGACTCTGCACAGAGGAGACGTAGCAACTCTGCTGTGAGCCTAAAAAAAAATCAGCAAGAAATTTTAACAATAACTCCATCTTCGCTTTGTATTGTCAGTTAGCAAATGTGAAAAAAGCTCAGCAAATGTTTAAGAAAGAGCAGAGACCTCCTATAACAAAAAGAAGTCAAAGAAAACTGCTTAAGTAACTGTAAACTGATTGAACTCACTGATTAAAAAAAAAAGAAAAAGAAAGTCCACATTTTCAGAAGGGATGAAATTATATTTACATTGAGTGTAACTGTCAGCATAGGCAGCCAAGCATACACAGCCAGGATGGAGATGGCCAGGTGGACTGCAGCCATCCGTGGTACCACCTTCTTCTTCATGGCATTAGTACTACAATTAGCACTCGCTGCATGAACTTGTGAAGTCCATCTGTGGAATTAGAATAACTCCACGAATAACCATGATTCTTCTCTAGCATGGTTTCAATATTATGCTTACAAAAGGGATTGGATGTGTCATTTAAAAGGTTTATACAAGATTTTAATTAACTTCACTCCAATTGAGGTGGACTTTCCATAGAAAATATGGTTAGGTATTTCCTTTTCCGTTTGAAACAAAAAAGCTGCACGTGTTTTTGATGAAACATACGAATTCAGATTCATATCTAATTTAAAACTATCTTTAACGAGCACTGAACTTCAGCAGCTTCCTGTCTACACTCAAATTCCAGTTTTTATAACAAACTTTTGGTTTACATATAATCCAAATAATTTCAAACCCAGAAAATAAATAAAATATTTCGGCATATTCAATTTCTTTATCTTCAGTCATGGGTAAAATAACGTACATGTATGAAATGATTAAGCAAGAAATCTAAAAAAATCTTTGCAGAATTTTAAATGTGATAGGGTAAGTGACACATCATCAAATTTGAGAGTCTTTTGGTTTCTTACTGAAATGCAGATATACTATGCTCATATAGCAGGCTTAGCTGAGATGAAAGGAAATATAAAAACTGAAGGAACCTTTGTGATTTTCTGATTGAAAGGATGTGGGGTCTGACCCAATCTCTGGCACAAACTACGACAGCTATATGTCTTGCAACTTATTAGTTTATATTGGGCATCCCAGGAACTGTCAGAATTCAGCATGCTTTCCACCTAGTCACTCGGGTCTCTCGAGAGCAAAGAGGAGATGCACCAAGAAAAGTGACTGCTGTCACTTTATAGTAACATTGCAATTGATTTGCACTGCACTGGAGGCCATCAGTGGAGAGAGAAGAGACAGCTTATAACAAAACTGCTAGAAAAGATTTTGCTACATCAATACTGACTGAAAATACATAGGTGTCAGAACTTTACCTTGAGTATATTAAAATTGACACATTATATAATTCCTGTAAATAAACATGTTCCTAAAAGTCTAAATATATTTTAACACAATTAATCTATAAACAAAGTCTCACCTTTTAGAAAGCAAATCGTATTCATGTAATATCACCAGCAAGTTCTCAACAACGGTGAGCTCACTTATCTTCTCCCTACATTCTGGACTACAAATAGATTATTCCTGGCATTTATATAAAATTAAATTATATGAAAAAACGTATTGCTCTTTAGCCTCCCTCCTTACACATCTGACCAATTATTTTTTCCCTCAAGTCTTAATCTTATTGTGCATACAAATATTTAAAGCCACAAAAATATGCTGGGTCAAGAGCAACATTGCAACAATTTCCAGTTTTCCCAGAACAAAACAAGTAAATGCAAATGCATAAAAATATGTATTTCCTTTGTTTCATACCAGAACTTAAACAAATGAGGTACATTTTTAGAATCAAATACAATTTCCATTAACATTTGTAATATACTCCAAACACTTTCTTGCCCAGTCGAAATGTAACGTATTTAATTTTGTAAAGAAAGTTAAATGGGCATTGAAAATGTATATGTAACAACATCTAAATTAATACCAATACTAAACAAAATTAAACTGAAATAGAACAAAATAAATCTGAGAAAAGAGAAAATTCAGAGAAATCTTAGTAAATAAATTTCTACTGATCACAAAGAATTGTATCTATTCTCTTCAGTTTTGTAATTTTCCTTATAATTTTTCTTTTAAAAGATTAAATTGTTATATAAGTCTGGAAGCCAGCAGAACAATGTAGAAGCAGCAGCTTTTCTTCTACAAAACTATTAAGGGTGAAAGATGCTGTATCTTCCTTTTGCTTTTCTTCCCTCCACACAAGGAAAAAAAGTCTTATCATTATTTAAAACAGTCATTAGTAAAGAGTGGACACATATACACGGATTTGAGTGTACGTATTCACTATTTACTACACTGAACAATATTCTTGCTGGTTATTGTGAGGCACTGTTATATTAAGGTCAAAAGATTTTTATATGCAGGAAGTAAGAATTCCAGAATCCTGCACAGAGATTGCAAAGAGAGATTCTATTACTTCAGTCTTGTAAAATTCTCCACATGAGAGTTCAGGCAACTGACACCATCTACCTGGACTTGTGCAAAGCCTCTGGTGCTGTCCCACATGACAATTTTGTGGGAATTGGAGAGACATCGATTTGATGGAAGGACCATACACTAGATAAGGAATTGGCTGGATGGTTACACTCAAAGTGTTGAGGTCAACAGCAAAATGTCCAAGTGGAGACCGGTGACAAGTGGTATTCTGCAGTGGTCAGTATTGGGACCAGTGTTGTTTAACATCCTTGTTGACAACATGGGCAGTGGGACTGAGTGCACCCTCAGCAAGTTTGCTGATGACACCAAACTGTGTGGTGCAGTTGACATGCTGGAGGGAAGGGATGCCATCCAGAGGGACCTGGACAGGCTTGAGAGGTGGGCCAATGCAAACCTCATGAAATTCAACAAGACCAAATGCAAGGTCTGCACATCGGTCAAAGCAATCCCAAGCACAAATACAG
>NW_010105209.1:71042-73520 GCF_000699245.1 Pterocles gutturalis | reverse complement strand
ATAATAATATAGTATAATAAAACCTGCCTTTTTTTTTTTCCTGTTTCAGAGCCGTCCAATGTTCATCAGAATCCGTGCAGACCTACCTCAGAGCTCTGCCTGGCAGCAGGACCCTAAAACCGACTTCTGAAACCAACATGCCTACAGCTTCTTTAGTTAAAAACAAACAAATGCAACCCCAAAAACCCCCACAAACAACAACAAAACCAACAAAAATCAAACACTAATGGTAAGTTTTAAATGCATCTCAACTTCCCTTCAACAGATTTTCCAGAAGAAAATTAATGTTAGTTATAAAATCTCTGCTGGGGGCAACCCAGCCTGCCCCTCAGTACTGCTGTCTCCAAAAATCTGAAGGGTTGATTTCCATGAATGAAGATTTATGATGGAACACTGCAAGGAAAATACTTTTATGAAAATCACCTAGAACCTACCTTCATATCCCATTATGTAAAGTAAGTCTTTATGGAAAAGCATATCATGTTTTCCTATGTTGAGCATGTTTGGAAAAAGCTTCACCTGACAGACAAGTGAGGTACAGAGCAAGGTTCTCCACTTGGAGAATCAGTGACACCTTCATAACAAAGTCATGAAGCTGAGCTGGTTTACCACAGTTGCAGAGGGTCCTGGAGAGGCTGGACTCAGTTTCTGCTCTTCCCCGCTTCTCTCAGGAAGAAATCAGAGAAAGGAGCTTGCACGGAAAGCCAATCTAACATCATTCCTCTGTAATATTGGAGAGAACTGGAGCGGAGCAGCAGGGAACCAGAGCGAAACAGAGTATTTGGAGTCAGAAAAACAAAAGCACTATCGTTATACATGAGAGGATGTAAGCGTGTTCAAGCCTGATGAACAGTGAAAGGAGAACAGGTAAGAGGTTTAGCAACTTTTGGGAAAGTTTTATAATGTGAAGTATAAATTGTTAGATTATAAAGAAACAGAGAATGAAAAGTCTAATTAAAACAACTTGGAAGTCAGGAAAACAGAAGAAGTCACTGACAAAGAAAAAGAACAGGAAGGGGGAGTAAGTACAGAGTGGAAATAAGGACAGACAAATAGAAGATGGTTTAAGATAGAAGAAAACCAAGGAGCGGATACAAAACGTTAAAGGCATTCTTGTTAATCTCCTCAGATCCAACATTATTGTAAAAACTAATGCACTAAAATGGTAACCTCCTAAGACCACAGTCACAGCCCCAGAACTCTACTAGGAAGTTGAGAAGATACTCAGATTCTGCATGAGCTTCACTCAGAACAGCTGAAATCCCTGTCCCAGTGACCTGCCAACTCTCTTCATGCAGCCTACCCAGTTACAGTCATTGGCCATTTGGCACTGGGATATAAATATAAATTTTAACAAAATAAGAAAATTTTAAAAATATAAATAGTTTTTACAAAAGGACAAAACCCAGCAAATTAAAAAAAAAAAAAAAAAGCTAGTTAGAAAAACTGATGAAAAACGGTCCAAAATAAGGCATGCTTCAGACTGAAATAAAACTCATCATTTAAACCCCAGTTGTGCAACTCACTGTGAATCAGAGACACACTTGCACAGGTTGTGTACCTTCAGCAGACTGTGGGAAAACAGCCATAAAAGCTTCCTAGCTTTTCCTGTGCACATAATAATGCAATGTCTGAGATCCAAGGGAGGTAACACTTGCGTGGCGAAGTTGCGGGGAAGGGGAGAGAAATGACAGAGATACCAGACGGTTTAATGTCAAACCGAACTACCTCCATGAATTCAAGGGGTTTTTTGTTTTGGGGTTTTTTGTGGGTTTGTTTGTTTGGTTTTTTTAAAGACTCTAGTTCCAGAGAAGATTTTTTGAGAATAACTTAAGAAACACACACACACAGAGGCTTAGCCTCGCTCTTAACATTATGTTTTCATCATCTGTAAGTGCTACAAGAAAATCTCTTGAGAATTTTCATTAAAAACATTTTTTAATTCTTTACAAATCTCTAAAGTATAGCTCTACAAAGACATTTATTCTCTTAGGTGAAAAGGTTTAGTCTGACTGCTGCTTATCTCCCAGCAAACACTGACTGTAAGTGCTGATGAAGTCCTGTGGATCAACATTACATAGCAAGCTATAATTTAAAACTTATATGGCTGAAAACATCCATTCCTGCAGCTGCATTAGGAGGAGAGACTGGGAAGGCTGGGACTCTCCGGGCTGTGTCTCACTGTGGAAGTGAGACACAATCCAGGTTTACAAACCAGCACAGGTAGTGGAGAGGCTGAAAGCACAACACAAAAGTAAAGGGCACTTAAAACTAGGAAAAACTCCATTTAAAACAGGTAAAATAATTCTTCACTCAGCAGGCAGAGGACCCCCAGAGCTTGCTGCCACGGGGGTAGCAAAGGACAACTGCAACCTCATGTCAGAGATGGTCTCTGCTACCTTGGTGCAGTCTTCTCTCTTAACTTGCTAAAAAAAGAGCAACTGAGGAATTCAAGATAAAGACTTCCCCATGACTGTG